>NW_021681262.1:4298-22013 GCF_001412515.2 Diachasma alloeum | reverse complement strand
TGTCACGTATTGAGTATTAAATGCTCAATACGTTGGCACAAATTTCATCCCGTAGTCACAGTTAGGGTCGGAGGAATGAATTTTTGAATTGAAAAAGAAATTTTTTTTTCAATCTCCGCACTTTGGAGAATTCATGTGAAAAAAAAATTTTTTTCAATATCTTCGCTCTTTCAAAAATTCACTCCTCCCTCCCTAACAGGTGCTAAGGGATGAAATTTGTGTCACGTATTGAGTATTAAATGCTCAACACGTTGGCACAAATTTCATCCCTTAGTCGCAGTTAGGGTCGGAAGAATGAATTTTTGAATGGAAAAAAAAATTTTTTCTTCAATCTCCGCACTTTGGAGAATTCATTTGAAAAGAAATTTTTTTTTGAATCTCTTCGCCCTTTCAAAATTTTACTCCTCCCTTCCTAACAGGCGCTAAGGGATGAAATTTGTGTCACTCATTGTGTATTAAATGCTCAACACGTTGGCACAAATTTCATCCCTTAGTCGCAATTGGGGTGGGAGGAATGATTTTGTGAATTGAAAAAAAAATTTTTTTTTCCAATCGCCGTACTTTGGAGAATTCATTTGAAAAAAAAATTTTTTTTCAATTTAAAAATTCATTCCTCCGATCCTAACTGCGACTAAGGGATGAAATTTGTGCCCACGTGTTGAGCATTTAATACTCAATACGTGACATAAATTTCATCCCTTAGTCGCAGTTAGGATCGGAGGAATGAATTTTTGAATTGACAAAAAAAATTTTTTTTCAATTTAAAAATTCATTCCTCCGATCCTAACTGCGACTAAGGGATGAAATTTGTGCCCACGTGTTGAGCATTTAATACTCAATAAGTGACACAAATTTTATCCCTTAGGGCCAGTTAGGGAGGGAGGAGTGAATTTTTTAAAGTGCGAAGAGATGGAAAAAAAAATTTTTTTTTCAATCTCTTCGCTCTTTCAAAAATTCACTCCTCCCTCCCTAACAGGTGGTGAGCTATGAAATTTGTGTCACTCATTGTGTATTATATGCTCAACACGATGGCACAAATTTCATCCCTTAGTCGCAGTTAGGGTGGGAGGAATGAATTTTTGAATTGAAAATTTTTTTTTCCATCTCTTCGCACTTTAAAAAATTCACTCCTCCCTCCCTAACTGGTCCTAAGGGATAAAACTTGTGTCACTTATTGACTATTAAATGATCAACACGTTGGTACAAGTTTCATCCCTTAGTCGCAATTAGGTTCGGAGGAATGAATTTTTGAATTGAAAAAACATTTTTTTTTTCAATTTCTTTGCGCATTCAAAAATTCATTCCTTCCTCCCTATTTGGCGCTAAGGGATGAAATTTGTGTCACTCATTGAGTATTAAATGATCAACACGTCGGCATAAATTTCATCCCTTAGTCGCAGTTATGGTCGGAGGAATTAATTTTTGAATGGAAAAAAAAATTTTTTTTTCAATCTCTTCGCACTTTCGGAAATTCACCCCTCCGTCCCCAAAAGGCGCTAAGGGATGAAACTCATGTCATTGAATTGAGCTTTCAATACTCAATAAGTGACACAAGTTTCATTCCTTTGGGAGAGAGANGGAGAGAGGGAGAGAGGGAGAGAGGGAGAGAGGGAGAGAGGGAGAGAGGGAGAGAGGGAGAGAGGGAGAGAGGGAGAGAGGGAGAGAGGGAGAGAGGGAGAGAGGGAGAGAGGGAGAGAGGGAGAGAGGGAGAGAGGGAGAGAGGGAGAGAGGGAGAGAGGGAGAGAGGGAGAGAGGGAGAGAGGGAGAGAGGGAGAGAGGGAGAGAGGGAGAGAGGGAGAGAGGGAGAGAGGGAGAGAGGGAGAGAGGGAGAGAGGGAGAGAGGGAGAGAGGGAGAGAGGGAGAGAGGGAGAGAGGGAGAGAGGGAGAGAGGGAGAGAGGGAGAGAGGGAGAGAGGGAGAGAGGGAGAGAGGGAGAGAGGGAGAGAGGGAGAGAGGGAGAGAGGGAGAGAGGGAGAGAGGGAGAGAGGGAGAGAGGGAGAGAGGGAGAGAGGGAGAGAGGGAGAGAGGGAGAGAGGGAGAGAGGGAGAGAGGGAGAGAGGGAGAGAGGGAGAGAGGGAGAGAGGGAGAGAGGGAGAGAGGGAGAGAGGGAGAGAGGGAGAGAGGGAGAGAGGGAGAGAGGGAGAGAGGGAGAGAGGGAGAGAGGGAGAGAGGGAGAGAGGGAGAGAGGGAGAGAGGGAGAGAGGGAGAGAGGGAGAGAGGGAGAGAGGGAGAGAGGGAGAGAGGGAGAGAGGGAGAGAGGGAGAGAGGGAGAGAGGGAGAGAGGGAGAGAGGGAGAGAGGGAGAGAGGGAGAGAGGGAGAGAGGGAGAGAGGGAGAGAGGGAGAGAGGGAGAGAGGGAGAGAGGGAGAGAGGGAGAGAGGGAGAGAGGGAGAGAGGGAGAGAGGGAGAGAGGGAGAGAGGGAGAGAGGGAGAGAGGGAGAGAGGGAGAGAGGGAGAGAGGGAGAGAGGGAGAGAGGGAGAGAGGGAGAGAGGGAGAGAGGGAGAGAGGGAGAGAGGGAGAGAGGGAGAGAGGGAGAGAGGGAGAGAGGGAGAGAGGGAGAGAGGGAGAGAGGGAGAGAGGGAGAGAGGGAGAGAGGGAGAGAGGGAGAGAGGGAGAGAGGGAGAGAGGGAGAGAGGGAGAGAGGGAGAGAGGGAGAGAGGGAGAGAGGGAGAGAGGGAGAGAGGGAGAGAGGGAGAGAGGGAGAGAGGGAGAGAGGGAGAGAGGGAGAGAGGGAGAGAGGGAGAGAGGGAGAGAGGGAGAGAGGGAGAGAGGGAGAGAGGGAGAGAGGGAGAGAGGGAGAGAGGGAGAGAGGGAGAGAGGGAGAGAGGGAGAGAGGGAGAGAGGGAGAGAGGGAGAGAGGGAGAGAGGGAGAGAGGGAGAGAGGGAGAGAGGGAGAGAGGGAGAGAGGGAGAGAGGGAGAGAGGGAGAGAGGGAGAGAGGGAGAGAGGGAGAGAGGGAGAGAGGGAGAGAGGGAGAGAGGGAGAGAGGGAGAGAGGGAGAGAGGGAGAGAGGGAGAGAGGGAGAGAGGGAGAGAGGGAGAGAGGGAGAGAGGGAGAGAGGGAGAGAGGGAGAGAGGGAGAGAGGGAGAGAGGGAGAGAGGGAGAGAGGGAGAGAGGGAGAGAGGGAGAGAGGGAGAGAGGGAGAGAGGGAGAGAGGGAGAGAGGGAGAGAGGGAGAGAGGGAGAGAGGGAGAGAGGGAGAGAGGGAGAGAGGGAGAGAGGGAGAGAGGGAGAGAGGGAGAGAGGGAGAGAGGGAGAGAGGGAGAGAGGGAGAGAGGGAGAGAGGGAGAGAGGGAGAGAGGGAGAGAGGGAGAGAGGGAGAGAGGGAGAGAGGGAGAGAGGGAGAGAGGGAGAGAGGGAGAGAGGGAGAGAGGGAGAGAGGGAGAGAGGGAGAGAGGGAGAGAGGGAGAGAGGGAGAGAGGGAGAGAGGGAGAGAGGGAGAGAGGGAGAGAGGGAGAGAGGGAGAGAGGGAGAGAGGGAGAGAGGGAGAGAGGGAGAGAGGGAGAGAGGGAGAGAGGGAGAGAGGGAGAGAGGGAGAGAGGGAGAGAGGGAGAGAGGGAGAGAGGGAGAGAGGGAGAGAGGGAGAGAGGGAGAGAGGGAGAGAGGGAGAGAGGGAGAGAGGGAGAGAGGGAGAGAGGGAGAGAGGGAGAGAGGGAGAGAGGGAGAGAGGGAGAGAGGGAGAGAGGGAGAGAGGGAGAGAGGGAGAGAGGGAGAGAGGGAGAGAGGGAGAGAGGGAGAGAGGGAGAGAGGGAGAGAGGGAGAGAGGGAGAGAGGGAGAGAGGGAGAGAGGGAGAGAGGGAGAGAGGGAGAGAGGGAGAGAGGGAGAGAGGGAGAGAGGGAGAGAGGGAGAGAGGGAGAGAGGGAGAGAGGGAGAGAGGGAGAGAGGGAGAGAGGGAGAGAGGGAGAGAGGGAGAGAGGGAGAGAGGGAGAGAGGGAGAGAGGGAGAGAGGGAGAGAGGGAGAGAGGGAGAGAGGGAGAGAGGGAGAGAGGGAGAGAGGGAGAGAGGGAGAGAGGGAGAGAGGGAGAGAGGGAGAGAGGGAGAGAGGGAGAGAGGGAGAGAGGGAGAGAGGGAGAGAGGGAGAGAGGGAGAGAGGGAGAGAGGGAGAGAGGGAGAGAGGGAGAGAGGGAGAGAGGGAGAGAGGGAGAGAGGGAGAGAGGGAGAGAGGGAGAGAGGGAGAGAGGGAGAGAGGGAGAGAGGGAGAGAGGGAGAGAGGGAGAGAGGGAGAGAGGGAGAGAGGGAGAGAGGGAGAGAGGGAGAGAGGGAGAGAGGGAGAGAGGGAGAGAGGGAGAGAGGGAGAGAGGGAGAGAGGGAGAGAGGGAGAGAGGGAGAGAGGGAGAGAGGGAGAGAGGGAGAGAGGGAGAGAGGGAGAGAGGGAGAGAGGGAGAGAGGGAGAGAGGGAGAGAGGGAGAGAGGGAGAGAGGGAGAGAGGGAGAGAGGGAGAGAGGGAGAGAGGGAGAGAGAGAGGGAGAGAGAGAGGGAGAGAGGGAGAGAGGGAGAGAGGTAAAGAGCAATATCGATTCTTCAATGTTTTCCGCATAACGAATTTGTTAATCTTTCGGGATGTAATACGATGTGCCTTTTTAAAATTATGTAGCCATGAGGGCGAAGCCTTAAAACGAATGTCATTGAGTCCAATTTCTTTCTGGGCTTGTAGAGCTCATCTTCGTAGATCAGTATCGTGAACGATCAATCTGGCATCAACGTCATTTTTCATATTTTTCAATGTGTACTCCTGAATACGTTTCTACTTCTCCATATATGCGCCTCCTTTATTCACTTGATGCGCCCAGCGTCGTCATTGTCAGCTCGATTTCACCTTGTTAGATCGATGTGCAACCGTTTTTACAGAAAGATTTTCCACCGTTTTCGCACTTCTACAGAATTCGACTGCATTCTGTTTATATTCAAAATCTATAGGTTCCTCATCTACCGAACAATTTTCAGATGATGCTTAGGAAGTGGTTGAAATTCTTTATTTCGTATCGCCAGCATTTCTGTATCTTTATAGGGCTCTTGAAAATCCAAAAATCATTCTTTGGATTTTCAATCATTTCAACACCATTGTATTCCTCCATGGATTGAATTAATATCCTTTGGAAAGTGTCCACAAATTCGCGTTTCTCATTGTTCGCAGAGGTTTCAGCAAGATTGAGAACTTCAAATGTTTGTCATGAGAAGTCTGATAACGATGATTGGATTAACTTTCATTATGAAATGGACCCAAAAACACGGCACGCACCGAGAGACTGCTTTCATTGATGGATATTTGTAGACTGATTGTGATTGGATGAGGAATGAGAACGGAAAACACCAACATGAAAACCAAATGTTATTTTTAAATAAGTGAACATTCGGATTTTTATTTTTATCACTACCACCTACTGTTCCGATACGATTTTGCGTTATTGCGAAAAGTGTAATTTTTATATGTCCTCACTAAAACCTCATTAAACACGATATAAGCATCGAAGTCGCAAGATCATCTCATTTACATGTTATTTTTAATTCATTATATTCTACACCACTCTCGACCACTGGACAAACTTATTTCAGGAAAGATCCAGAAAAGACACTCCGTATTTTTTCAGCCTCTTTTAAATTGACATGATGCTTTAAAATTTTGACCAATAATTTTTTTTATTACAAAAATGACTCTTCATGGGGGTAGTTTATACCCCAAATTTCACCCCTCGGGGATGATTTCAATTTGTATTTTCATCATTCTTCACGAGCTTCCTGTTATATTGCAAAATATTTGTCTAAACATTCTCCTTATGTACGCAATTGAAAAACTGCCCCAAGAGGTGGTCATCTTTAGACAGCAGTTTCACCCCCTAAATCCGCGTATGGGCCGATAAAAAATCATACGTGTCACTCAGTTTTAAGTCCTCTATAACATATATAAATTTTATCAAAATCGGGGGCGGACACCTACCTAGTGTTCCTTGTCAGTGGTATTAATGAAGTCAAGAAGTAGACGAGTTTAAAAAATTGATTGAAGAATCAATTTCATGCAGCCTGGCTAGTGCAGGTCAAGCACGCGTCTCGTCTACTTTTGGAATAAATTATAAGAACCATTTATTTTCATTTTTCGGTGAAGAATCGCTTTAAAATATTATTTTTCATATAAACTATGTTTTTCATTGTTGTACCATACAAAAAGTTAATTTTCTAAAAAAAACATGTCTAGGCTTGATGAAATTTTCAGGGATTATTCTTTGAAGCTTCACAAAAAGTTCAAGCATGCGAAAACATGAGATCTCAAAAAGGTATAATTTTACAATTTTTTGAGGATTGCAATTTCTAAAAAAAATTATATTTTTTTCTTCATCATGCAGCACAGTGAAAAATATAAAGAAAAAATCGCCGACTGTAATGATTGGGAGAGATAGGTGTTGCTCCGGCGGACATCCGAGTGCAGGTGCATTGAGCGTGGTGAGTACTTGGATCGGTGACCGCTTAGGAACAACTTCGCCCAAAAATTTCGGAAGGTAGGCAAGGAGTATTGGCCTAAGTGCCCCTCTAGTCAGGGTGACAGGAGGCTCTGCACAAACGGCCGGCTGTACGACTGGGGTTTTCCATGATTTCCCGTGCAGTCCTAGCCCGAATGGGGTACAGTTAAGAGTAAGATGGACCATGGTAGCGCAGATAACCATTAGAAGAGTGAAGTGGGAGAGGCCGAGGTAGATGAATGGGGAGCCTGTAAAACCATAATGGTCAGAAAGAAATATGAATAAAAAAAATAATATAAAGAAAAAACATTCTTATTTAAATTATAATCATAATATTACAATGACATTGGTCTTTTTATCATGAAGCAATTGAGCGATGAAGGTGGCTGAGCGGTTAGAACACATGATTGTCACGCGATGAACGTAGGTTCGATCTCATCACCGAGCGGTAAAAATTGTAAAGTTCTAACTCTTATAGTTTCAACGCCTTGCAAAAGACGAATGTTCCGAATCAAGTGTTGCTCTCAACCGAGATTTTCCATTGGCCTTCAGCGAATACAATATGGGAGGCTGGAGGATGGGAAAACGGCACAAACCGTGAAAACTCGGAAGGGGAGAGGAATTCATCAGAAATTGAAATTAAACCAGAAACGAACAGTGTTCGAACTCTTCGGTGCGGTTCGACTCGGAAAATTGAAAATTGAGTTCTTTAAAGGATCCCCCCCAGTAGCAAAAGTGAGATGTGTCGAAAATATTGCGTGATCAAGTATTAAATGTCCGTGAATAGTTAAATTCGAAAAGAAAATATTTATTTTTCTCCGAGTGTAACAGAAAATGTTTTCATTCCGTGGAAAAAATCTCTAAATCATGTGACAGTAAAATGCGAACAATTTTGTGATTATTTAGGAAAAATTAGTAGGAGACGGTGGGATTAAATGGACACTTTGAACCCTTTTCAGAATGTTGATGTCTTATTGAAGTGTTGATGAAATAGAATTTTTTTTTTAATTATAAGCTTAAACGAACTTACCTGTAAGTGAAGTTCACTAACACGAGATATATCTTCTATGTTTAAAGGCTAAAAGGATCGTTACCTTTAATGATAATTGTTTCAAGTAAATTTCATTGTTAGGCGACCAGTTCCTAACGAAGTCTAATACAGTCTTTGGGTTCCACGTTACGTCATATTTAGGTTGTGAGGGTCTGATAGATGCAGCATCTTTCCAAAACCTTTTGATCCTAGGGTGTTGTGCCAATTCAGGACCCAAAATAAAGGCAAAGGCTGATCTGTAGGCATTGACAGAGCCATAAGAAGTTTCCAGTACAAACTCTTCTGTCAAGAATAGTAAAACATTGCATACTGTAGGAACTAAAGGAGAAAATCCTCTGTTGTGGTAGAAAATCCACCATTTCTTGTAGGCAGTCTCATATTGTTTATGAGAATTATTGTTTATCGATGCTAACTCTATCTCAATCGTCTTCTTTGTCATTCCTTGAAGTTCGCAAGCCTGGGTGATAAAATTCCTGCCACCAGGGAAAGTTGGTGCCACAATGGATGAGGTTCCCTATTACAAGAGAGTAATAAATGAGGATTTGGTTTGAACATGGTGGGTTTTGTTTCAAACATCTTCATGGACCGTGAAAACCAGGGTTGTGATGGCCAGAATGGGACAACTAAGATACCTCGAGCTTTCTTTTCCGCTGCTTTTTTCGAGACTTAAAATTAAGGGAAAAGGAGGGAAGGCATAGAAGAATTGCGATGACCAACGAATTGTGAAGGCATCAACTGCCACTGATTCTGGATCACTTCGCCAAGAGACATAACTCTTGCATTTTGCATTCAATCTACTAGGACATAAATCAATCTGAGGTTTACGTAATTTCTTACAAATTTCGTCAAAAGCAAAATTGGCAAGTTCGAATTCAGTTTCTGGTTCTAGTTGTCTTGGTTCAAAATCTGCAATTGAGTTGTCTTCGGAACTAATATAAGATGCGAACAGCCAGATGTTACGTTTTGCACACCACATGCAGCTATCTTTTGATAATTTGCTGAGGTTTACGAAACGTTTACCACTCATGCGGTTTATGTAAGCAATCGCAGTGCTATTATCAATTCTCAGTAGGATGTTGCAATTTTGAAGGTCATGAGCGAAACACTTCAGTCCAAAGAACGCTGCTAATAATTCCAGGTAATTGATATGAAATTCCTTGCCCTCTATGCTCCAAAATCCATGGGATCTGTCATTATTTCAGGCAATACCCCCATCCAGTTAAAGAAGCATCTGAGATGATTTCTCTTTCGTACGAAGGAATAATTATTGGATTGACAGAAGAATTTAGGTTCAAACTCCACCACAATAAATCATCCTGAATCCGACTAGATATTTTAAAGAAGGCTTCATGTGATTGTTCTCAAGGGCATTTGTTTTTTTCTCGTTCCAAAGCATTGAGGTGGACCCAACCGTATTTTACGGCGGGGCAACATGAACTTAATAAACCTATAAACGAGGCAAAATCTCGAATTTAACAATTTTCAATTTTTAAAATTTTTTAACTAGAGCTGATACGCTTAATCTTTTTTCTTTTGGCAACTCGATAGTCATATCTATAGAATTAAGGATAAAACGTAAAAACTTGCGTTTTTTGGAAGGTTTTAATGAACTTTTTTCAAAATTTATAATAAATCCTAGCTTTTTTAACACTTCAATAAGTAAATCAGTCTGTTCTGTATATTTTTGAGGTGATGCAGCAATAATTAGTATATCGTCTAAATATATAAGTAATACCACGCCCTGTTCACGTAAATTCGAAACTATAGGCTTGAGGATTTTTGTGAAAACGTAAGGGGCTGTGTTCGACCCAAAAGGTAAAAAAGTAAACTCGAGAAGAGTCTTATCAAACTGAAATCGTAGGAATTTTCTACACTGTTCTGCTATTGGGATTAAGTAGTAGGCATCTTTCAGGTCAATTGTTGACATAAAACAATCTGGGAATAAAATATCTCTAGCTGTACGAATATCCTCTAATTTAAAATGATCAGTTGTGATGTATTTGTTAAAGGGTTTTAAGTTGAGAATCAACTTCCTAGAACCGTCTGATTTTGGAATAAGAAAAATGTTAAAAATAAATGGGTATGGCTCTGGTTCACACTCAACAATTGCCCCTTTAACTAAAAGTTTTTGGATCTGGTCCCTAAAATGTTTATCCTCCTGAACGGTACATTCATGTCTAATGGGAAGAGATGTGCGAGTCAACTCAGTTGGAATTGGAATCACATAACCCTGCATCCAATTTAAAATGACCATATCTGATGTCAACATGGTCCAATTATCATAAAAATCAGCTAAGCTCCCAGCTGGCTTACTCACATCAATCAATATCTCCTCTTTTGTTGTTATGGTTGCTGTTCCTCGATGAGTTGTGTCGGTGGTTTGGTGATCTCCTGGAGTAACTCAGTCCCTTGGGTTGATACTGTTTCCTCTGCCCGCCTGACGCTTTCTGTCGAGGTCTTGGTGGGGGTTGGCGAGGCGGGCCGATCAAGTTTTTTGGCTGTGTTGATGAAGATTTAGCTTTTAAGGCAGAAGATGTACGTTCCATCGCCGGGATAGTCTTCAGGTGTCCCTCTAGCTCAGTTCCAAATAGAAATTCCCCAATCTCTGTGGACTCTAAAGCTTTCTTTGCTGTTGGGTTGACATTAAGAAGTATCAGGGCCTTTCGTGTAAATGATATGTCTCTTTGGAGGTCAAGCAGAAGGCGACCAGAGTCACTGACTAGCTTCAACAAGTCCACCTTCTCACAAGGTTCTTCTGATATTAACACAGAAGCAGCTTGACTTAATGCGGATAGGTAGGCAACTGCTTTCTCTTGTTTGGACTTGAGACAATTAACTCGAGATATTATAGAGTCTGCCAAGCCACCCTCAACATCCGGGCTCAATTTCGGAGGCTTAAAATCCACACAGTTTGATGGGACTGGATGTTTCTTCAGCAGTTGTTTCCTCTTCTCGGATGGTAAACCTTTTTAAACTATTTCACACCATCGTGTGGCAACATTTTCATTAATGTCTGGACCAGAAGGATTTTCAGGCTCGAGAGGAGTGCCCAGTGCCTTAAGGAGAGGATTTTCTGGATTTATTGGATCTACAGCTTGTGAGGTTAGAGTTGTATTTGAGGTTATTTTACTAGATGGGTCTGGTGTCTGTGATTGAGAAGGATTTGTATGAGAAATAGGATCAGTAGACCTAGATAGAGAAGCAACCCCTGTCAAAAGCTCTGATCTTGTAAATCTTAGTCATCGACGGGAACTGAAGGCTCACTATTATAAGAGTCATATTCAGTCGACTCATCCCTCTCACGACGGTCTCTCGATTTATGATTCCGAGATTTCTTGACTCTTGAGCGACTTCTACGTGAACGTCTGTTTTCTCTGGAACGACGACTTCTCGAGCGTGAACGATGTGACGAGCTACTTTCGTCTGACGATTTATCATAACCTATCGGAACATCAGAAAAAAAGTATTAACGTCTTGAACAACCCACTCACTTTGTGAGGGAAAATTGGGTTATGATAACATGTATTTCGTAAAAAGGAGGAAAAAACTGTCACACAGATTCTCTCTAGTGAGACTCCAGTCCCCCAAAACCATCACCCCCCCTCTTTTTCTCTTCCTTCCAGAGATAAATTCGGTCTGTGTTACACACTTGACCAACAATCTTCACAAACGTGATATTTTTCATTTACTCAGTAAATGAGAAGAGGATCTCCAGACCTCGTATTATCACTAGAAATGTATCACATACATTTAGAGGCTGTCTCTAGACAGTCAACAGGGGAATGCGAGGGTGTGGTCGTATGGGCGTTGGTTTAGCACGAAGTTTTCCAACTAATCTGAAACAACTAAAATATTATACTTACGATTATTACGCCATTTCTTTGACAAAATCTTCTCCATCTTCTTAAAACAGCGTCTCAGAGAATTTTCTTTCTCTTCACTTTCTGAAGATGAGTGATAGGATCTTGTACCCATTTTAATTTTTGCACACTAATTACTCGGACATGTGGTTTCATCCGCACAAAAGAAAAGAATGATAAATGACGGTCCAGCGGACCCCGAGCTGGTAGTGGCGCCGCCGAGTACCCAAACAAGTTTAACTTGATGCTTTGAATCTTGCGGTGACATCTGCATGAAAGGGAGGCACTACTTGATGATCTTGAGGAAGAGGCACGAAATACAATTAAAGTACAGTCTGCCCCTTTGTGATAAGCTTAGACTGAGCTCAATCGATAAATTTGTTTCTTGGTTATAAATATTGAAACAAGAAGTCGGAAGAGTCCATTCCAGCCAATGTTTCCCTAATATTTTTAAAAACATAAAAAACACATGCTTTTAAAAAGAATTCTTTGTGAACATTTTGGTCGACTATTCCTATAAGGAAATCAATTCATCGCTCCAAGAAATACAATCCACATAGGAATCATCAGAGCAAAAATTGAATGAGGAACCAAATCAAGTCAGAAAATTATTAATAGATGATTAAAAATTGAAATTCGGTAGAGACAATAAATTTGGAGTAGAACTGTTTATTTCCTTTCAATTGTTGATTCAAAAAATGTTCTATCTTGTGAAAAATGAATGAGTTAAATTGAATTGAAAAGAACAAATTTCACCGGACGTAAAAACAGCCCTTGCTTATTTTGAAAAAAATGATGAAATCTGCCTAAAAACACAAAAACAAATGTTTTTATAAAAAATCTAGGCCAAGAAAAACTTTTGTTTGATTCCTACTGGGAAATCGAAGTTTTGAAAAATACATAGAAATAAAAAAGGAAGCCAAGTCAGGAATTTTAAATAAATGGGGATAGTGCACAATCAGGAGGGCTATTCTCAACAAAAAGCCACTTTTTCCGCAGCTTTTTCGAAGCTGCGATTTTATGCCGCGAGGGGGCGACATGATCTAACCAAGTCGCGGTTGAGACTGATTAAGCATAAGCACCCAACACGCGGTAGCTCGGCTCCTACTGGCTCAATCTTGGCCCATTTCCCTTTTCGTACCACAGTCTCTCTTTTTTATGAGATGCATTTTTATCTTCTTTCTATGTGGCAGAACGGAAGTGGACGAAGTAAGATATTTCATAATGTTTATGCGAGATCAATTGAAAAATTCCCGGTTCAATCATCAGGTTGATATGAAAAAAGGATATTGAAACCTAGATGGAAAAAATTCTTAATAGCAAGACCGCGAGTTTTCTAAAATTATTGAATGTTTTTGGAATGTTTCATTTGGTGGCAGCAAGAATGGGAAAGGCTGCAAATAAAAAATTTCGGGTGCGCAAGGCGAGGGATTTTTATACGAAACTTGTCCCAATCGTTGCTATACAGGGAAGCATGACGGAAATGTCCGATGAAATTTGAAATTCGAGTGGTACCCGACGCTTTATTTTTGGTATTCGAATCTGGCCACGCAGAGTTCTGTAAATCGATATATAATCCAGATACAACTCAGTTATTAACTCATACGACTTGACTGATATGTTTTTATAGATTCTTTCATCATAGTTATTCTAAAATGACTAATTTTAACATTTTTCGTGAAGTTTTTGTTTTTTTTACTCTTGATCTTTGACAGTTATTTGCTTAAAGCTATTAAGGAGCTACAAGGAAATAATGAGTTGTTCAGAAACCTTTAACATCATCAGATATTTCCCGAAAGCTTCGTTGTAAATAAATGAAGGTGTCACGTTACAGAGCAAAAATCTTGAGTATGCAGGATGACGGATTTTCCTGCAATGCTTGACACACTCGTTTACTCACCGGGAAACTTTATTTTATTTTATTTATTTCATTTTATTGGTTCGGATAGACCCAACAGCCAAATGGTCAATGACAGGGACACTATATAACATATATACATATGAATCAAAAATAAAACATAGTAAACGAATAATGTGTCATTAACAGGGCGTTATGGCGAAAAAGAGTAATAAAACTTGGAGCTATACATTAGTGTCTGAAACATAATGCCTTGTACTTAATAGATATTTGTACACTTTCGATGCAATGACAGTTATATTATCCGTATAGACATCAATGTCGGTATCAGAACTAACTAGATCGTTAACAGTACTTGTCAGTCTATAAAGCGGCGAGTGCAAACTTAAATTCGAGGGGGGTAGCGGGAGATAGAATAATGCACGTGATCTGGAGTGGAAGAGCGGGACTCTTAACGTTAAACGTTCCAATAAGGAGTGACAGGCTATTTTGTTCTGTAAGAATTTAATGATGAACATGATGTCCTCAAACTTCCTCCTTTCCGCGAGTGAAAAAAGCTTTGACTCCAGACAGAGCAGTACATTATCCGTCCCCTTATCCGGGTAAACGCCGGTTGATTTCCATAATAAATACTTTGAAAAGCGCCTCTGGATCGCCTCAATTTTATTAGAGTATTTAACGTACCCAGGTGACCAAACAACACTGGCATACTCGAGTTTTGATCTAACTATAGCACAGTACAATGTTCTTATCGCGTCGATGTCATAGAAATCTTTCGTTGATCTAAGGACTAACCCCAGTGAACTCTTTGCATTTTTAATAATACCCTCAATATGAGGATAGAAAGTTAAAGATTTATCAAATAGAACCTCGAGATCAACATATGACTCATTAGCCGACAGCGACTCACCACCAATCGTGTAAATAAAGTTGACAGAGGATCTGCCATGGTAGTAAGATACCTTAGACCACTTTTTCTTATTAACAATGAGCTCATTGACGACACACCATTCATAGAAGGTGTCCAAGTCGGCTTGAAGTATTTCACTATCGCGCACAGTATCAATCACGTCATATTGGGTGTGTGAATATGACTCTGCCCTTTCCCAACAGATGTAATTTTTAGTATTGCTTACGTGCACTAATAAATGGCAACACTTGTATTCGATACTACTTTATGTCAGCTGTCAAACGCACTACGTGACGTTTGGTTGAAATGTAAGCAACAAGTGTTTTTACCTCCGTGACAATGTCGGTTTTCTTTCCAAGTAAACATCTTTTGCGGGAAGTGTTATTACACTATTATGTTGCAAAGAAAAGTGTAGCGGAAACTCATCGTTTGCTTGTGGAGATTCACGGTGAGCATGCTCCATCTAATACAACTTGTGAATGGTTTCGACGATGTCAAAATAATGATTTTGGCACTGAGGACAGAGAACATGGGAAACCACAAAAAAACATTGAAGATGCTGAATTGGAGGCATTATTGGCAGAGGATTCTTGCCAAACTCAATCAGAATTGGCTGCGGCATTAAATGTTGACCGATCAACTGTTGCAAAGCGTTTAAAAGCAATGGGAATGGTTCAAAAAGTTGGTAACTGGGTTCCATATGAATTGAAAGAAAGAGACATGGAATGTCGAAAAACAATTTGTGAAATGCTACTTCAAACACAGCAAAGAAAAGGATTTTTGCATCGAATAGTCACAGGAGATGAAAAATGGATATATTATGAGAATCCTAAATGGCAAAAAGAAATATTCACAGTGCCAAGGTTATGCTCTGCATTTGGTGGGATCAAAGAGGTGTTGTATATTATGAGTTGCTCGAACCCTCTCAAACGATTAATGAAGAAGTTTACCGACGACAACTAATGCGTTTGAAGCGAGCCATAGAAGAAAAACGACCAGAATGGGTGAATAGACACAGTAAATTAATTCTTCAACATGACAATGCCAAACCGCATACCGGACGTAAGGACAAATTGTCAAACGGCTAAATTGTCAAATGAGAATGTGAAGCGGGCGCCATCTGGTAGGGACGCGACGATGTATTGTTCTTCGGGGTAAAGAAGGGTTTTCAAGTTGGAATTGTCTAGATAAATTAAATATAATTTTTAATTGAAAATAACTAGGGAGAAATCTCAAGAACATTGAATTATACGATTTCTTAGGGGTAAAATGGATCATTGCTGTACTCCTATGATTTCATGGGGCAAAATGGATTTGTCGTGTACTACGATGAGTTCATGGGGGTAAAATGGGTATTTACTGACCTCATACGATTTCATGGGGGCTAAATGGGTATTCTGAGAACTTTTACGAATTGATGGGGACTAAACGAGTTTTTCGTGAACTAATACTATTTCATTGGGAAGGGCAAAATGGGATTTCTGTGGCCTTTAGACGATTTCGTAGGGGCAAAATGGGCATTCTGTGGCCTTACACGATTTCGTAGGGGCTAAATGGGCTTTTCGTGAACTCATACGATTTCGTCGGGGCAAAATGGGTATTTGCTGAACTCATTCGATTTCTTAGGGGTAAAATGGGTCTTTCCTGTACTCCTACGATTTCATGGGGGCAAAACGGATTTGTCGCGTGCTCCGATGAGTTCATGGGGGTAGAATGGGTATTTTCTGAGCTCATACGATTTCATTGGGGCAAAATGGGTATTTGCTGACCCCATTCAATTTCTTAGTGGTAAAATGGGTCTTTGCCGTTTTCCTACGATTTTATGGGATAAAATGAGTTTCCTGCACTCCTACGATTTCGTGGGGGTAAAATGGGTATTTTCTGGCATCATACGATTTTATGGAGGCAAAATGTGTATTGAAAGGTATATATGGATCGATTCAGAATCGAATTCTGAGTCGATCTGTACCTGTAGTCCTACGATTTCGTGCCGGCAAAATGGGTATTCTGTGACCTTTTACTATGTCATTGACGCAAAATCGGTTTTTCTTGAACTCATATGAATTCATTGGTGCAAAGTGGCTATTTTCTGACCACATACGATTTCATGGAGGCAAAATGTGTATTGACAGGTATATATGAATCGATTCAGAATCGAATTCTGAGTCGATCTGTACCTATAAATTTTCACCCCATTTTTTCACCCCTACTAACCCTTTTCCAAGATGGCGAACGCGATAAAAAAAGGTCTTTATAAGTATATAGAGATCGATTCATAAGTAAAAATCGACTCAGAATGTAATGCTCAATTGATCTATACATACCTGTAGAGACTTTTTTTATGACCGTGTCCGCCATCTTGGAAAGGGGTTGGAGGGGAGGAAAAATTCGTTCAAAATTTATAAATACAGATCGACTCAGACGTCCATTCTGAATCGATCTATATATACCTGTAGAGACTTTTTTTATGACCGTGTCCGCCATCTTGGAAAGGGGTTGGAGGGGAGGAAAAATTCGTTCAAAATTTATAAATACAGATCGACTCAGACGTCCATTCTGAATCGATCTATATATACCTGTAGAGACTTTTTTTATGACCGTGTCCGCCATCTTGGAAAGGGGTTGGAGGGGAGGAAAAATTCGTTCAAAATTTATAAATACAGATCGACTCAGACGTCCATTCTGAATCGATCTATATATACCTGTACAGACTTTTTTTTAATGACCGCGTCCGCCATCTTGGAAAGGGGTTGGAGGGGAGGAAAAATTCGTTCAAAATTTATAAATACAGATCGACTCAGACGTCCATTCTGAATCGATCTATATATACCTGTACAGACTTTTTTTTAATGACCGCGTCCGCCATCTTGGAAAGGGGTTGGAGGGGAGGAAAAATTCGTTCAAAATTTATAAATACAGATCGACTCAGACGTCCATTCTGAATCGATCTATATATACCTGTAGAGACTTTTTTTTATGACTGCGTTTGCCATCTTGGAAAGGGGTGAGTAGGGGTGGAAAAATTCGGTCAAAATTTATAAGTACAGATCGACTCAGAATTTGATTCTTAATCGATCTATATATACCTGTAGAGACTTTTTTTATGAATGCGTCTGCCATCTAGAAAAGGGGTTGGTGGGGGTGGAAAAATGGGGTCAAAACTTATAGGTACAGATCGACTCAGAATTCGATTGTGAATCGATCTCTATATACCTATAAAGACCTTTTTTTATCGCGTCCGCCATCTTGGAAAAAGGTTAGTAGGGATGAAAAAATAAGGTGAAAATTTATAGGTACAGATCGACTCAGAATTCGATTCTGAATCGATCCATATATACCTGTTAATACAGATTTTGTCTCCATAAAATCGTATGATGCCAGAAAATACCCATTTTACCCCCACGAAATCATAGGTGTACACGAAACTTATTTTATCCCATAAAATCGTAGGAAAACGGCAAAGACCCATTTTACCACTAAGAAATCGAATGAGGTCAGCAAATACCCATTTGGCTCCAATGATATCGTATTAGTTCACAAAAAACCCATTTTGCCCTCATGAAATTGTATGAGGTCGGAAAATACA
>NW_021681262.1:0-973 GCF_001412515.2 Diachasma alloeum | reverse complement strand
GTATTGACAGGTATATATGAATCGATTCAGAATCGAATTCT
Organism: Diachasma alloeum; assembly: GCF_001412515.2. Classification (NCBI taxonomy): domain Eukaryota; kingdom Metazoa; phylum Arthropoda; class Insecta; order Hymenoptera; family Braconidae; genus Diachasma; species Diachasma alloeum. The sequence continues at coordinate 932 of NW_021681262.1, read as the reverse complement.
GAGTCGATCTGTACCTATAAATTTTCACCCCATTTTTTCACCCCTACTAACCCTTTTCCAAGATGGCGAACGCGATAAAAAAAGGTCTTTATAAGTATATAGAGATCGATTCATAAGTAAAAATCGACTCAGAATGTAATGCTCAATTGATCTATACATACCTGTAGAGACTTTTTTTATGACCGTGTCCGCCATCTTGGAAAGGGGTTGGAGGGGAGGAAAAATTCGTTCAAAATTTATAAATACAGATCGACTCAGACGTCCATTCTGAATCGATCTATATATACCTGTACAGACTTTTTTTTAATGACCGCGTCCGCCATCTTGGAAACGGGTTGGTGGAGGTAGAAAAATGGGTTCAAAATTTATAGGTACAAGTCGACTCAGAATTCGATACTGAATCGATCTATATATACCTGTAGAGTCTAATTTTTTATGACCGCGACCGCCATCTTGAAAAGGGGTTGGTGGGGGTGCAAAAATGAGATCGAAATTTATAGGTACAAGTCGATTCAGAATTCGATTCTGAATAGATCTATATATACCTGTAGAGACTTTTTTTTATGACTGCGTTTGCCATCTTGGAAAGGGGTGAGTAGGGGTGGAAAAATTCGGTCAAAATTTATAAGTACAGATCGACTCAGAATTTGATTCTTAATCGATCTATATATACCTGTAGAGACTTTTTTTATGAATGCGTCTGCCATCTAGAAAAGGGGTTGGTGGGGGTGGAAAANATCTATATATACCTGTAGAGACTTTTTTTATGACTGCGTCTGCCATCTAGAAAAGGGGTTGGTGGGGGTGGAAAAATGGGGTCAAAACTTATAGGTACAGATCGACTCAGAATTCGATTGTGAATCGATCTCTATATACCTTGTACTGATTTTTCTTTGGCCTCAACAAATACTCAATAAACCCTAACCCAGAAG
>NW_021681261.1:102306-126420 GCF_001412515.2 Diachasma alloeum | reverse complement strand
TGGGGTCCATATAGTCATGCAACTATAAATGGACGCAGCCTATTGACGTAAACCCTTTGCGTTTTCTTTTTATTACCATATCTGATGGTACAGTTCACTTTGGAATTTTTCTCGACCTCTTCGTAAGGTCCAATCCATGGTTGCAATAATTTCTTCGATCGTCCCTGTCGCAGAACACCATTTTTCAGCAGTACTTTGTCTCCAACGCAGAATTGCACTTCGTCAGCATCTTTGTCATACTGAATTTTCGATTTTTCTTTGCCTGCGTCGAGTTTCTCCTTCGCTTCCTGGTGTGCTGCTCGTAATCTTTCCGAAGCTCTTGTGCAAAATCATCATAGCAGTATGTCAAACGTGGGGGTTGTTTGACGGCTGTCGGTAATTCAGCACGTCTACCAAACATCAGCTCAAACGGCGTCATTTTAGTCACCGTATGAGGAGTTGTATTATATGCGAACATTGCATACGGCAGCCATGTGTCCCAATCTGTCTGATCATCCACAATGAAACTTCTCAAATATTCAGCTGGAGTGCGATGAGATCTCTCGACAATCCCGTTTGTCTGAGGATGATACGCTGTAGTCTGAATTTTCTTTATTCTCAGTAATTTGCACACATTTTTAAAAATTTCCCCAACAAAGTTTGGGCCTTTGTCGGTAAGCAGTTTTCGTGGTATGCCATACTCACACACAATTTTCTCTACAAAAGCACGACCAATTGTACTGGCTTCTTGGTCTGGAATTGGAATTGCCCTGCTAAATTTCGTCAAAGCATCTTGAAAAGTCAGAATATATTTATTCCCAGCTTCCGTGACCGGTAATGGACCAACAATGTCCATTGCACATTTTTCAAAGGCCTCCTCTGGACTCTCTCCAATAACCATTGGCACCTTTGTTGCTTTTCCCAGTTTGTTCAACTGGCATTTCTCACACGTGGCCACGAATTTCTCGACATCTGTTTTCATCCCTTTCCATTGGTACCTCTGATGTAATTTCGCATACATCCGTTTTGCTCCGGGATATCCAGCAATCGGCGTGTCGTGGTATTCTTGAAGAATACTCATTATCTCTTCGTCAGTTGGTGTGATAATTTCACCATCGTTGAACGCGTTCCCCCCTATGCTCGTCTCTGATTGCGCCTGGGCTCGGGTTACCACGTTGATACGACTAAGTGCATCGGCGTTGGTATTTAATTTTCCGGCCTTGTAAATGACCTTATAGTCGTACTCCGCCAATTTTATTCTCCAACGCATTAATTTCGATTCCAATTCCTTTACGTTGAAGATCCATGTCAAGGGTCTAGGGTCCGTCACAACGATGAATTTCCGACCGTAAAGATAAGCCCCCAAACAACAGCATACAATTCTCTCTCTGTCGTGCTCCAACCCTGTTCCACTGGTTTTAGGGTTCTGTTGGCATAAGCAATCGGCAAATCCTTGCCAATTTCTCCCTGAGAAAGTACAGCGTCTACGGCCATTTTTGAAGCATCCGTCGTCAAAATGAAAGTCCTCTCAAAATCAGGATATTGAAGGTTCGGTGCTGTTGTTAGAGCTTTTTTCAAAATTTTAACTGCTGTTTTCTCCCTATCCCCCTAGGTCCACGAAACATCTTTTCTCAGAAGCTCAGTCAGAGGTTTAGCAATTCCCGAAAAACCCTTTATGAACTTCCGATAGTACCCGGCTAAACCAAGAAAAGACATGATTTCTTTCCTATTTTGTGGGTCTGGGAAATTTTCTACTGCCTCAATTTTGCTCGGATCAGCCTTAATCCNGTTTGCTCGGATCAGCTTTAATCCCTTCAGCAGTAATTACATGGTCTAGATAAACAACTTCTCGTCTGAGAAAATTGCACTTATCTGGCTGAAGTCGCAGATTTGTCTCTTTAAGCCGCTTCAAAACCTCTATCAGCCTCTTATTATGTTCGTTCAGACTTGGACCAAAAATGACAATGTCATCCAAGTACACGAAACAACGTAATCCCTGAATTCCAGCTAGCACAGAATTCATCAATCGTTGGAAAGTCGCTGGCCCCCCTTTCACCCCGAAAGGCAGGCGATTGAACTCATAATGCCCGTACGGTGTAGAAAATGCAGTCTTGCATTTATCCTCCTCCTTCACAGGAATTTGGTGGAACCCTGATGCTAAGTCCAACGTTGAAAAATATTTTGCATTGCCCAATCTATCCAAAATATCGGCAATATTAGGCAATGGAAATGAATCACCTATAGTGACGTCATTCAGCCGTCCAAAATCGACAACTACTCGAAATTTAATTTTTTCTGAAGCATCCATTTTCTTCGGAACGACCAATAATGGCGCATTCCATTGACTTCTGCTTGGCCGGATCACTTGATTTCGCAGCATTTCTTTTATCTGCCTATCGACCTCTCCCTCCTGTGCTTGAGGCAATCGGTGAGGCCGAACATTAATTGGAGCAGTCCCTGGCTGTAAAGGAATTTCGTGTTCCAGGTGATCAGTCACCCCTGGAGCATCCCCCGGCAACTGCACAATGGAATTGAATTTCTCCAAAATTCCCACGAGGCTGTCCCGTTCTTCTAGGTTGAGATGTTCGAGGCGTAAATTTTCATGCAATAATTTTATTCTATCCTTATCTTCGTATTTATACGAATTCTGCAACGTCATGATATCCACCTCAGTCGCTAGCTCTTGCAACACGACCGATGGCAAGTCGACGAACTCGTCCGTATCGTTGGTGTTGATTACACACACCATTACGTTACCATCGATAGCCTCAGTGAAGCATTCTCCGATAAAAATGCCCTTTTTTAATTCCATTTTGGAGACAATCCCTGTCCCTTTACTGCACGTCGGTACTCGAACCAACGTCTCCATTCTAGCCCCCAATTTTGAAGGCTCTTTGTCATCGAACAAATCAAATCGATGACCATTAATTTTTAGAGATTCTCCGTGAACTCTTTCCACCTTCAAACTTGAAGAACCCAGAAAATCTTCCCCTAAAATTCCTCCAATACATGGAAAATTCTCTGGAACCACCTGGAAACTGTGTCCCAAAATTTCTTCACCTATTTCGAGATAAAGAATTGCTTCTCCCAATGTGGCAACATCTTGATTGCAAATTCCCCTCAAAAGCCGCTGCCCTGGTGTTATCTCCGCTTTCTCTGCCAATTTATTGATTTTAATCAGGGATGCCTTCGCCCCTGAATCTGCCAAAAACAACGTCGGTTGTTTTAATTCCTCTGCATCCAATAATATTTGCGTTTTAATCTCCGACGGTTGCACTGGAGCTGTCGTCCGCTTATCGGTGACACCTTCTCCGGTTACCCCAGTCTGCACCATCATAATCTGAATAGCGCCAACTGGTAGAGGAAGAGTTTTATTTCCCCCCTCCGCACTATTCTTATCCTTTGCACCATTATTATTTTGTGCATTACTTTGTTTATTTGCGGGCGTAAATTTATTAAAACCAGAAGTAGCTTGTTTCATTGCCCCAAAACTCACTTTTGACGTTTCCGGCAGCCCAAGTTTCCTCTTCAATTTATGACAGTCAGCATAATCATGACCTGCATATTTACAATAGTGGCAAACAGAGCCAAATGCGTTAATGCTCCGTCGTTCCGTCGGGACTGGCAATGATTTCCGTTGCTCCCCCTGCGAATTTCTGCAATTTTTAGCCATATGACCCGTTTGACCGCAAGAGTAACAGCTTCCGACGATTTGACGACCCATGGACATCTTATTGCCTCCAGTAGAATTTCGATTTTGACCAAAATTCCCTCCAATCTTGCCCTTAGTATTTCCAGAAATTGTTTTTTCCAGATCTATTGCGCCAGTGCAAGAATCATGGAGCGTTTTATAATGATTTGCTCTCACCAAAATTTGTAGTTGACCCCGCAAACCTTGTTCAAACACCAATTTTGCTATGGTTTCCAAGACTTTTGTAGCTGCTTCCTTTTCCCTCTGCGAGAGCTCCGGATGAAGACCCAATAGACCATTTAAATAATCCATCGTGACCTCCTCCGTGCGTTGGACGAATTTCCCAACGTCCTCATTCTCGCGCTGTTGAAGTTTGCTGAACTCAGCTTGTAGTCCGACGACATTCCGAGTCTTCCCAAAAAGTGATTCCAACTCACTTTTCAATTGCTCGAATGTTTTCACTGTGCGATGCTTCAATTGTTTATGCGCCGCACCCTCCAATTTACTCCCCATAATTCCATCCAAAAGCTGATTTTCCAACCCTGGACGAATTAATCTCCTAGCGCTGGCTATGGAATCCAGGAAACAATCCAATTTATCTGGGCCATTCCCAGTAAAGACTTTTATTAAATATAGTGCGCCCTTTAAATCCAAAAGATTCGAATGCGAACTTCGATTGCGAAGATTCATCTGCTCCTCATAAGCATCTTCTACGAGTACTCTATACTCATTCCTCTGTTTTTCGGCCTCAAGCCGACGTTGTCTCTCCTCGGCGACCCTTTGCTCCCTGATGTCCATTTCCCTCTGGAGCCTGAGCCTTGCCTCCTCGAGACTCTGAATTCTCCCTACCAGGCGGTCATAGGCTGGACCATTCCGCAATCTCGACCCCTGGAGAACATTTTCGCCATGATGCGTTGAACTTGCCTTGAATCCACCCCCACCGGCAAAGGCGCCCGATGGTGTAGAATAGTCATCATGGTTCCCTGATTCACTCCCTGAATAATCCTCAATATCATTCAAGCCTACCTGTGGCTCAACATGCACAGGATGACGGTGACTCACCGAAGGGTTGACAGGGCCAGGCGCAGTCTGCGTGCCTTGTCCAGCTACAGCTTCTCCCCCCAGTGGTACCTCATTTTGCTGCTGGTGAATCTCAGCTTGTACATTCATCCGATGATTGCCAGCTAGCATGCTAGAATATTCAGACTGAACAAATTCCCGACGTAAGTTAACATTATTAACGTTACCCTCCTCACCCCTGGTCTCAAACAACGCCCTCCTTGCGCCAGGAGCTGACATGGTATGGGAGTTGAACTCAGAATCCTCCTGATTTCCATTATCCCTTCCTGAAGTCGCCATCTCAATTTCCCAATGAAATTCGATGAAAGCGTTGAAACGGCCAGTCTTCCCCCGGGTGGAAAGATTTGTGAATATTACTTTTTCTTCGTCGCTGCGCGATAAGACGATGGTTGATCAGGCCTCCATCCTCTTCCAAAAATAAATAACGCTGCCACCAAAATGTTAGAGTCCCGAGCGGTTGGGTTCGGTAATTTGGAAGATTAAGACACTCGCGAACGAATACTATAATAATATTCTTTATTTAATTTCTTACTTTTTAGATACCATTCAAGTGTTCAGACTGATACGGAAGGTATCAGGTGAACCGCAATAGGAATCGAGTTACTGGCCCCGAGACAATGGTCTCTCGAGAATTTATTTGATCGAGAGCCCATGACGTCGTGGTTATTACCTCATATCAGCATGGTGTAATGATAACACCATGCGAATGAGCCCAGTGGAAACTGCTGATGCGAGTTCCACTGGCTTACTTTTAATTGCGAATATACGTGATACATGATTGCACGTATANGCGAATATACGTGATACATGATTGCACATATATTCCCAATTGTTTAGTAATTGCTTAATATTATATTTGTATTTCACAATGTGTGCCACTTATATTGGCATATTGTGAAATAAGTTGGATAATTATGCTCCCCTTTTGGGGCATAACAGTTATAATTTAATGGTATATCTCGTACCTTTTTCATTTGATACAAGTTACATGCCGTATCGTTCACTCGTTTATCGTGCATCGGATAAACTCTAAATTGCTCGAATCTCTGAGTTTTATTAAAAATTTGAGTAACCATTGGAGATAGTCGAGGACGGTTCCTATTTCCATCAGCTAACGGTATTACTCCTTGTCCTTTTATATTCTTCCCCTTGTCATCTATGAATTGCTCTTCATCGTTGGTTGTTTCGACTATCACTTTTTTCCGTATGTCATCAATCCCTCCTGTTTCCTGATTGACTGACGAAATTTGACTAGAGTCCTCGACTTTATGATCATCATCTGAATCATCGAAATCATTTTCGTCTGATTCCACATGATATTCAACATCGTCATGAATTAACCATTTCATAAAATTTTGCGCTGATTCTGGTAGTTCGATGTTGGCATAAAGTGGGTTATTACGTTGTAACCATTTCAAGGCAATGAAGACCTTCTCCAAATTTACCATTTTCTGCCAAACCACACTTGCCTTGGTAGGAATTTCTCGGATTAGAATGTACAATTCATGATCATCATTGATGGGATCAGTTGTTGAAGTGATTTTACCAAGAGTTTCTTCCATTGGTAATGGCAAATAGAATGTTCGGCCCACCAATTTCTGGATCCGCATAGTATGTGGTATGTTCTTCTTCTGTACGGTTTCAGCCCTTTGCACCACTTGAAACACTTTTGCCCTTTAAATGAGAATTCGCTCATAGTCATTTAAATTCTTTATTTCATCAGGAATAGTTCCTACATCATTAAGCTTCAATATACAAGTTGGCGGTAATTGATTTTTTCGAAATTTATCCAAGCAATAGGCACATATGTAATCACTGAAATAGGAAATATTTTTTTGAACTGTTTGTTTCAATTTTTCCCAATAGACGCCTTTAATTTTATCTTTCAGGTTGTTGATGGCTCTGACAGAACTTCTAGAATTCAGTTTCTGGCACGAAATGTATGGATATTCGGCCATACCACGTTTTGCCAATGCTATAAAGCTATTTTTATACTTTTCCTGTATCAAATCTTCATCTAAATTATCAATTCCCGTTACAGAACAGTCGAAGCACTGACCGGATCTCTTCATATCATTAGATATCTTCCTCACCGCATCCAAGTCTGCCTTTTCCAAAGCATTATCTAAATGTGCTAATTTTCCCATCGTTTCATTGAGTTTGTATAGTAGCCTTTTCACATTTCTCACGATTGGGAAATGAGATGCCAACATTTCGACGAAAAAAAAAAAAGAGATTTACATGGATTTTGTTGTGTATAACAGTGAACCAAGTGACCCAACTTATTTTCCGAATGTTCGAAAAAACAACTCTTCAAAAATTTCGGGAGAGTGCTTAGCTTTTGCACTGCTAAATGTTCATGGACTTTTTGATAACCTGTAAGTACATCTTCGTTCTGCGGTACATGGCAATAATTATGACATATCCATTTTGTGCGATGCATCCTGTCTTTCAGTATCGGCAATATATTCATTGCTTGCCCCTTCAAATTCATTTCTATTTTGAATTCTTGAGGTATTTTGAACGTATAAATCATTTCATAATAATACGATTTTCTGGATGATGTATGTTTCGACGAACCACAGAAATTCGTTACTTTATCTTCCTTTTTATGACCGTTCACTTTGGTAAGATGATGGTCTGCAGTCTTTCTGAGTGTATCTAACCAACGGTTCAAGTCTTTCATATAATGCTTCCGTTGCTCTATGCACCATTTGAGAATTTTTTGAGCCTCCAGAATACTCTCAGCTGCACTTGTATTATCAAAGGTCTTGATAGCGTCCACCAATCTGTCAATATACTGTTCAGGACGACATTAAGTCGGGATAGTTTCCTGTTTGATTTCTTGAGTTCTTGACGTCACGACAGCCGTGGTTTTGTTTGCAAATTGTTTGCTTCTTCTCTCTGTTAATTTGGCGTTACAATATTTTTTTTCATTAATCAACACTTTTTTCGCTTGTTTTTCAAATGTGACTTTTCGCTTCTTTACGGTGGCTAGCGTTTCTACAATGTGTTTAGATTTCTCATGTTCATCAGAAATATTTTCATCAATTCTTTCCGCTTTTGTCAGATCTCTGGTATCAATAATGACAGACTTCGACTGTACTGTTGCGATATTTTTTCCTTCATCCTTCATCTGCGCAGTATATTGAGTAACATTATCGCTTATATTTCGTTTTCCGTACCGAGTTTTCCAGAGTTGTCTGCTTTTTTCAAGTTTTCAATACGATCATCGATGTATGAATATTTATCATCGGAGGCGATTCGTTTACGATATGCATCCTTTTCCTTTCACCGAATGTCTTCTAATGAAGAAAATTTCGATACATTGCGGTTGGAAGTGGTGGGGAAAGGTCGGATCTCTTCGGTTCGAAACATATTGAGCAAATCACCTCGCATTGAAGAGACATCATATTTCACTAACTCGGGCTTTTCTCCGAACAATAGGGTTACCGCAAAAGCTATTGAAAATACGGCACAGTTGACGCCGTTACTTTGTGTTTGTACAGTCTTGAATCGTACTGAATTGTTCGTCACGTTATAAAATGGATAGAAATGTTGTAGAAATATCAAGTGATCATTATGTAATGAGTGACTCTTCATAGAGTCATAAATATAAAGTTATTTGCCATCATAGAAACTACAAATCCAGTGACCACATTCTCCAGTACGCTCATTGTCATTGCTGTATAAAATCTGGATATGCTTCTCTGCTGAAGGTATTGGTACAATCCGCTGAGGTATTTGGACAAGTGTTATAAATCGGACGGAGGTCCGATAATTTTCACAACAAATAAAATGTTGGACTATTCTCACAAGATTTACGTGGTCTTTGCTTGAGAGTGTAATCCCTATGGACCCTTACCTGCAGTGCTACGCACTTCTCACTGAATCGTGTCGTTGGATATGTAAATAGTTTGAGGTACGAAGGAGATTATTGAGGGGCAAATGAAATAATTTATAAACCGAAGTGAATTCCCGTTAAAACTTGAATGGCCCCATGAATAAAACACTTTTGTTAAATTGAGAAATATATGATCTCGGAATATTATACTTTAAATCAAAACAAATTAAACTAGTAATTTATTTAACTAATTGACACAAATCGCAATATTCTGGAATTCGATACTGGACGATTAGGGCATATAAAATTGATTGACTCGATTCGAACGATGAAATTGAGAAAGGCCGAAGATTTGTCCGAGAAAATCTAATGTGGAAATAATTAGGCTCACCCTTATTTTAGACTTTACAAAATTGGTATAGTCGGCGAAAACGTCCTTCGATGATCTTCAGATAGACGGGAGGCGGCGAACCCTAATTAGTTAGATAGTTACTCAATTTTAGATTAATTTCACTATTTCGGAGATATTAAGTCAAATAAGTTGATAAAGTTCACTAAATTCCACTAAGAATTGGTTCACGTATTATAAAAGGCTAGCTTCGATTTCCATTAACTTGATTTTAATCTAATAACTAATGGTAGAATTTGCAAATGAGTCCAACCAGTGACACACGCGTGCATGATATGCTCTAACTTGCGCGACTACGAAGTTGAGCGTAATTGTCGCGGATCAAAATTATTACTGCAGTTATTCCGGACGCGCACTCAAGTCGGTTTACCGCACGGTTAAAGTCCAAGACTAAGGGAAACGTACACGGCGTTGTTGGGTGCGGACGAATAATTGTGCAGGAGCCAAATTTTATGTTATTCCCTTGATGGTAAAATCGTGACTGACTATTGTCTCGAGCGCTCTTCATTTCGATGCACCCATTGGGGATGGGCGTTTCATCGTCAAATTTTGCGCTCACGTGCGAAACGGGGATGGAAATAAAATTCTGCGTGATACTTCACGTATGGGAATGCTGACATTTTAATTTCATGCGCGCGAGATTATTCGTAAGGTAAATGTGAATTAAATATGATATGGCGAGTATAGATTAGTCGCCGTGCCTTTGGAGTCTCCTTCGATGCTCGGAGTCGTCACGCGCTCCGAAAGTTGCTGACGCTCGAAGTCGTCACGCGCGCCGAAAGTTGCTGACGCTCGAGATCAGCGTGCGGACGTCCGAGAGACATGGCAACTCGATACGTCTAGCGAACATTAAATAAAATTTAATAGAAGAGATTTTAAATTTTAGAGATTTTGTATATAACATCCCCCCCGTGAAGGGCGTAATATCACCGATTTTCGATCTTCGCGCGCGAGAGTTCCATCGTCCAATATCAAAATCCGTTATATTTAACTTAGAGTAATACAATCGGGAATTATTTCTCATGTGATTATTTATAGAGGTAGCTGACATTATTCGATGAGGATTACTGGTCGTGAACGACTGGTCATTGGTGGCTTCCTTTCGCCTCGGGCGTCTCTTCCGTGCGGATCTTCGTTGGGGTTGTCATGGTGTACAATACTTCAATGTGCTCCGCTTGGTGCGAGGAATGTAGGGCGGGCAATGAGTTGCTTCTAGTCCTCGCCTTTTCGGTGGAGATTTCTCGTTTTTTCCCCGTCGAACCCTTTCGATTCTTACAGATACACTGTAGCAAGGGCCAGGCACCCCTCCATCTGAGTAAGAGATAAGCGATTCCACTCAAGCTCAGTAGACCTAGTCCTCCGATCGAACCGTANTCCAAGACTAAGGGAAACGTACACGGCGTTGTTGGGTGCGGACGAATAATTGTGCAGGAGCCAAATTTTATGTTATTCCCTTGATGGTAAAATCGTGACTGACTATTGTCTCGAGCGCTCTTCATTTCGATGCACCCATTGGGGATGGGCGTTTCATCGTCAAATTTTGCGCTCACGTGCGAAACGGGGATGGAAATAAAATTCTGCGTGATACTTCACGTATGGGAATGCTGACATTTTAATTTCATGCGCGCGAGATTATTCGTAAGGTAAATGTGAATTAAATATGATATGGCGAGTATAGATTAGTCGCCGTGCCTTTGGAGTCTCCTTCGATGCTCGGAGTCGTCACGCGCTCCGAAAGTTGCTGACGCTCGAAGTCGTCACGCGCGCCGAAAGTTGCTGACGCTCGAGATCAGCGTGCGGACGTCCGAGAGACATGGCAACTCGATACGTCTAGCGAACATTAAATAAAATTTAATAGAAGAGATTTTAAATTTTAGAGATTTTGTATATAACATCCCCCCCGTGAAGGGCGTAATATCACCGATTTTCGATCTTCGCGCGCGAGAGTTCCATCGTCCAATATCAAAATCCGTTATATTTAACTTAGAGTAATACAATCGGGAATTATTTCTCATGTGATTATTTATAGAGGTAGCTGACATTATTCGATGAGGATTACTGGTCGTGAACGACTGGTCATTGGTGGCTTCCTTTCGCCTCGGGCGTCTCTTCCGTGCGGATCTTCGTTGGGGTTGTCATGGTGTACAATACTTCAATGTGCTCCGCTTGGTGCGAGGAATGTAGGGCGGGCAATGAGTTGCTTCTAGTCCTCGCCTTTTCGGTGGAGATTTCTCGTTTTTTCCCCGTCGAACCCTTTCGATTCTTACAGATACACTGTAGCAAGGGCCAGGCACCCCTCCATCTGAGTAAGAGATAAGCGATTCCACTCAAGCTCAGTAGACCTAGTCCTCCGATCGAACCGTACGTCAGTAGGCGGTGATGATAGGCTTCTTGGTGTTGTTGGCCTATAGCTTCGAGTCTCCTTTGAGCCTCATCCAGTTGAAGCTCGCTTGCGATATGGTCCTTCCAGTTTAAGGCTGGTTTGATGCGGATGGACTTCAGTTTATCTAATGATTNGAACCGTACGTCAGTAGGCGGTGATGATAGGCTTCTTGGTGTTGTTGGCCTATAGCTTCGAGTCTCCTTTGAGCCTCATCCAGTTGAAGCTCGCTTGCGATATGGTCCTTCCAGTTTAAGGCTGGTTTGATGTGGATGGACTTCAGTTGATCTAATGATTCTGAGCTTCTCCCCAACTCTGGGGCGAGTTCGAGAAGGGTCAAATTCAGGGGTGGCAAATGAATCTCTGCCTCAGAGGTCTGCAGAACTCCCACGTAGGATATTTGATCACTGGCGGTTTGTAGTTTACAGTCCGAACCAAGACTAATGAGACCTGTCCTGGTTATGTTGATTGTTCCAACTAGTCGTTGTGAGGAAATTATTTCTCCTCGTTCGGGCTCATCTGTTGTATAAAGCCACTGCGTTCCGGATTCCAACACCTTCCACTCGATCCCACGTGATTGAGAGATTTTGATGTTACAGCTATGGAATATTCCTGCAGATGGTTCCAAGAGCAGCTTCACTTCACAAGCGGGACTCAAAATTGAACTGCGAATGGCGAATCGTTGCGCGCAGGCAATCCTTATTCCAAGTGGGGCACAGAGATCTAAATCTCGGGGGTCTAAGAGGGCGTAGTGGCGTCGATCTTCAGCAACGATCAAGAATGGCTTCTCCGGGTGATGTGCGCTGATAGGGTTCGATTCCCTACGACCTGCGGTATTTGCACGGGTGCAGACGGTAAAGCTGATACATTTCTCTGCCCAGTAGTGGCAAGGTGATAATTGCCAACAGTTTTCCTCGTGCATGAGCTACCTTAATCGTACTGACTTTGGACAATGCCGCATAATCGGTAACGTCTGTGGGGATGGGGAATTCCAATTCCGGATGAACTGCTTTAATCCTTGCTGCTACGTCATGGAGTTGTTCGGGTGACAACAGTGTATGAGAAATACGACCATACCTAGCGTTTTCAATTTCCTCCACTGTTCTCTCGGTGATCTCCAACATCTTCCGGAGTGCTGACTCTACTTCTAGGCCTGCTCGGGATAGCCTCAGCGTGTATTCGATGACCCGTATACTGTGGTCGTCGTGGTTGATTCTGTTCAGTATTTCTTGTGCGGTTGTTTTCAAGGCCAGAATATTGTAGTTCGTCTGATTTATGTAGTGGCTGATATCTTCAATTTTGGACCTGAGGATGTGAGTTCAAAATGCTGGTGGTTTCTCTCTGTGACTAGTATAGTCTGTCTATCTCTTGGGTTATGTGCTGATAGTCGTTGTAGTCCATTAATCCGAATAAGCTGCCATGTATGCTACCAACGAAGGCAAATGGCGGTACACGTCGTCCTCGCAGGCCGATCGGCTTGGTTTCTGTGGCATCGAAGAGATCGTTCAGATGGCGATTCAATTGAATAATCTGTAGTTTGAGAGTTTCGATAGAGTCGAGCTTCAGGATCTCCTTGCATTCTCCTTCGCGCAGTAGCGTCAGGCATTTTTCCAACAACATATTATGATGTGGCCTAGTGACTCGGTCAATCTGTCGATGGAAGCTGGGCAGATCAATACTGGTAATGATTTGCCATTCCTTACGCACCAATTGGACATCCTGTATTGGTTCATAGTAGATTCCCGGGTTGCTCTGAAAGTACTTCACGGTGAACGGCACCTTGTCTTCGGGTGGAGTATCTGCTTGGCGGCATTCACTCCAGCCCACCAATGCACACAGCCAGATCACTCCCAGTAACCTGATTTCTCGCCGTGTCATTCTGAGTACGACTTCCCCCTGGATACAATGCAACAATTGGTATTTAGGCAAAAGGGGTGAGTTCTAGGGGCTATCCTGGTATCAGTTTTTTTTTTCCATCAACCAGAATAGCTCCTTAATCCGGGACTAACCTCGCATTGTTAGGATGCCTTCTGAATCGTTCTCCTTCTGCATCCGCGAGAATCAAATTTCCGTTTTCGGAAATACCAACTATTTCATGGGATGTTTTGTAATAGTCGTCTAGCTTGCCCATTTTGGGTTCATTGATAATATCGACGAACTGAGCGACCCGAAAATCCACTGGACGCGCATCTCGGTCGTAATACTTTTTGGATTTTAGTTTAGCTGCGTTCAAGTTATCGGCTGCCACGATTTGGATTTTATCTAATCGCGTTACTAGATCAACGATATAATCGTGGTAGGTCTGTAGGTCTCGTTCGTCTGGGAACGCCGTTGGCGCACGGGCTTTCCGACCAAATACGAGTTCGTACGGGGTGAAACCAGTTGCCGAGTGCACGGATGTATTGTAAGAAAACATAGCAAATGGCAGTAATAAATCCCAATCGTCTATGTCTTCCATTACGGTTCGTACGTAATCCATAAGCACTCGATGGCTGCGTTCCAGCGATTCGTTCGTTTGCGGCCTATATCCCGAAGTGGTAACCTGATTCACCCTGAAAATTTCATTGATCTGCGCGAAGAGTTTACTGGTGAAACTCGTTCCTCGATCGGACAGGAGCAGTTTAGGAGCACCGTACACTGCGTATAAGTTATTAGCCAACGCTGTTGAGATCGTTTCGGTACGTATGTCTGGCAGCGCGACGGTGATACAATACTATGTCAACGCGTCTTGTATCGTAAGTACATGTATGTTACCTCGCGACGTTGGTCTTATCGGACCGACGGTGTCGATTGCAACTCTTTCGAACGTTTCGAGTGGCATATTGGTTATTACCATTGGCTGACACGTTTTGAGACTCGAAGACTTCTTCTGCCTGCAAGTAATACAACGTCGGATGTACTCAGTTACCTGCTGCACGATACCCGGCCAATAAAATCGCTCTCTGATCCGACGACACGTCTTAATCACGACTTTGTATCCCCCTACTAAGCTGTTATGGGCCTCGCGAATTATTTCGGGGCGTAGTTCCTCGCTTGGGCATTCGATCTTTCCTTGACACAGAACCATTCGCACCGGAAACGATTCGAAGATTTCTTCGAGTCGAGGCCTAACGTTCAAATTTCCTAGCTCATCGCCGACCTTAGAAATCCGGAAAGAAGTTATTCGATAGTGGTCAATCGCTTCGCGAAGGTGCGTTAACCCTAACAATATGTCTTGAATGTACGGTTTCTGGGTATGGTGAGTTTTGACTAGGATGACCGTTGGTGACCGTTTCATATTTTTCCGCGGTGGTAACTAATACCTCCCCGATGATAGGGTTATAACGGCGGAGTTCGCGGGTATCGATATAACCGACCGCTTGCAATAGTTTCGCGATTGAGCTATTTATTTCGCAGTCAGCGGCTAAGAAATGAACTAGGTTATCTCGCTGGAAAGTGATTCCGTCATTCGTTTCGATTTCTGTCATGGTTCCCACTTCGGGTTTATCGCTTTCCTCTAATTCCGGTTCACACTCGTCGGGCTCCTCCATGTTCAAAAGAGGCTCTAAGCAGACACCCCCCCAGAGGGGTCGCTGCTTCCCCCACTTGCCAATGGAGACGTGGGACTCCCCCCAGTACCCGACACACCAGGCTCTACGACTTCCTCGTCACGGCCAGGCGGCAGCGAAAATCGCAACTTCTTCATCTTCTGATGTTGCTTAGATGTAGACGATCCGGCACTTATCATGGGGCTTGACTCCGCCACGGGGATTGTTCCCGGTTTCGGCGTCGGCATTAATGATATCCTGTTTCGCCCGCTTGAGAGTCCGGGGTGAGATGGCAAGGTCGGCCTTCTCGGTTGAGACTCTGGAGTGGTCGGCTCATGTGATTTCCGCTCGACTTCGGTTATTGATGAGGATCGAGAGTCCGGGTGAAGTGATTCTTGTTCCTGCTCATGGGAAACTTCCATATGACTCTCAGCGGATTGCGCCGTTTCGAGTCTAGACATCCCAGTCAAGTTCTGCTGCAAGCTGCGCTGCATCTCTATTAAGTTCTCCAGGAGTTGCTCAATCCGTTTCTCTCTTAATTTCGCACGGCTTCCGATGGACGGCTGTGCCTCGTGGGCGGTTTCCTCAACCTCTGACTCTTCATCATCAGCTGGGGTCTCAATTTCTCTCTCGCGACCCTTCATGTCCAATAGGCAGAATGACCTTTGCATCGCCTCGATAAAACTTGGTGACGGTTTGAAGGAGCTCGATTTTAAGGTTCCGTCGGGATCTTCATTCCCTGGAGGGGTTACAGGGGCTCTTTCATGTGGCAGTCTGAGAGGAGGCTCCTCTACTTCTAGTTCTTCAGGATCGGAGTCATCTCTCGGGCTTTTCCGGACTCGGATAATCGCCTCGTTTCCAGGTGGCGGGATTTCATCGAATATGTCGTCTTCAGTATTGTTGTACTCAGGCGGTGGTGGAATCTCTGGTATTTCGCGTGGTTGCCGAATTGAAATAAGATCTGGCGTTAATTCCTCAAGTAGATCTGCGGTGTCTTCTTCTGATTCATCCATGACATCTGGCGTTACCACAGTCGGGTTGTCATCCCGTGGCTCGGTTATGGTTCTTGATCTCAGTCGGCTCGCTATTGTACTCGTATTTCCCAGTGATGAGGTGGGTTGCAATCCCTTCGGATTATTGGATTGCAGACGAGAACTTGTTGTTGCAGGTCGCTGTCTTGAAGTCGAGGGCTGAGATTCTTCTGACGAATCCTTCCTCGGCCTACCGACTGTTTGCGTAGCCGGCGGTTTAGTTGACGATGTTCCTTCGAGCGGAAGCTTCCTGGGTCTACCCACGGGTCGACGAACTGGTTGATCATCCCCAGTGGGGTCTGCGATGGTTTTAAACCTTGGTCTCGTGGGCAACCTAGCTCGATTATATGGCAGTATCGCGTACTTAGCTTCAGCATCTGTTGTGGGCGGATCAACTGGATTGTACGCCAATGCGGAAGCGACTTGCTTCGTTTTGCCAGTTCGATGATGTACTATGTAATCATATTCCGAAATCTTCGTTTTCAAATGAGCCTTCCGCGTAGTGTAGTCTGTGCAATCTTAGAGCCACATAGCTGTGGAGCTCTCCGTGAAAAGCTCGAATTGGGCCCCGTACAGATGCGGACGGAAGTGGTTCAGAGCGAATACTACCGCCAGACACTCCCGTTCTTCGACAGACCACCGAGTTTCTGTCTTCTAGGGTCCTGGAGGCATACGCCACGGGTCCTTCTACTCCGTCGTCATCCATCTGGGTCAGCACGGCGCCTACTCCGCATGGTAATGAGTTCACTGTGACGAAGAACGTTTTCTCGAAATCGGGGTGTAAAAGGCAAGGTTCATTTGTGAGGAAGATTTTTACCTCATTGAAGGCCAGATCTTGTTTTGGCCCCCAGTTCCACTCCACGTCCTTTTTGAGTAAGGCATGTAATGGGCTGATTCTAGGCAAATACCATTCCTTGAAGCGTTGGAAATAATTACACATACCGAGCAAGCTTCTCAGCTCGGACTGATTTTTTGGAGTGTTGAAAGCTGCGATGGCATGTACCTTGACAGGATCTGGGCTAATGCTTCGTTCGTTGATGATGAATCCGAGGTAGGTGACCTCGCGTCGGAAAAGTTGACATTTTTCCAACTGTAGAGATGCTCCGTGCTCCTTCAGTCGCTGGAACACTGCTCTCAGGAGCTTCTGATGGCGAGCCTTGGTCTTAGAGTGTATGATGATATCATTCAGATACACCTCAACTCCGTATCCAATCAGCCCCTTCAACACTCTGTCCATGGCGCGTTGGAAAATAGCCGGTGCATTCTTCAGTCCAAACGGCATATACAGGTACTCAAAGTGCCCTTGAGGGGTGGAGAAAGCGGTCTTCTCTCTGTCACGTGGATCCATCTTGATCTGGTGAAACCCACTTGCTAGGTCCAGGGTGCTGAAGACTTTCGACCGTTGGAAATTGTCAAGGATTGATCTGATTCTAGGCAATGGGTACTTGTCTCCGATGGTCTTCTTGTTGAGACACCTGTAGTCCACTACCATTCTCCACCGCTTATTCCCTTTTGAGTCGGGCTTCTTCGGGACCAAGACAACGGGCGAGTTGTAAGGAGATTTGGAAGGTCCGATTTTGCCTTGTTTCAGCAGGCTCTCGACATGAGATGCTAACTCGTCCCTGAGCTTTTCAGACACGCGATACTGCTTGATGTAAACTGGCTTATCGTCAGCAGTCCTAATCGTGCACGCGACTTCCGCAATTTGGCCGGGTTGTTCACCAGGGACCGTTATTATGTCATAGTAATCCTGCAAAGATTCCCGGATATACTGTTCAGTCCCTTCGTCATTTCCAGGCCGTAGTCGATCGCGAATTAGTTGTTCTCGCGCTTTTCCAGTGACTGTCGGCTGTGCTTCCATCTCTATGTCGAGGTCTGGTTCACCAAAAGGGTCCTTGTATACTTCGAGTCCCTCGAGTTCTGTGATGCTCATTATCTCTGCCAGAGGTTGCAGTTCTTGCGCAGGCACTACGATGCTCACTGGCTCATCATTTTCATTGCATATCCAGGTCCAAAACACGTCACCATCTCTCGGCTCCAGTTCTTGTGCTTTGAGTGTGACTCCACGCTTTAATTCAGTTGTTGGCAGATAGCTCTTCCGATCGATGGGCTTAGTAGCTTGCACCGTAACTTCCATCTCAGAATTGGGCGGTAAGTTTATGAGCTCATTCACCTTCAGTTCTTGATGGAATAGGATGGGCTCGGTGGGCATCGATCGTAATCGTAGTGACTGTCGATGTAGATCGAGTTCTGCCCTCGACGGCATGTAGTAGTCGTTGCCGATGACGCCACAATATGATTTATGGGAGCCCTTGACAACGTTGAACTCCGTCGGTGTTCCGTTGACATCAATCGAGATCGTCCCCACGATCGGCACGCTGTCCATTGACACACCGACAAGTACACGCGGCTTACACGGGGTGAATTCTTTATCAATGTCGTCTTCGTAGACTATAGTTACGGCAGCACCNATGAAATAGGATGGGTTCGATGGGCATCGATCGTAATCGTAGTGACTGTCGATGTAGATCGAGTTCTGCCCTCGACGGCATGTAGGAGTCGTTGCCGATGACGCCACAATATGATTTATGGGAGCCCTTTACAACGTTGAACTCCGTCAGTGTTCCGTTGACATCAATCGAGATCCTCCCCACGATCGGCACGCTGTCCATTGACACACCGACAAGTACACGCGGCTTACACGGGGTGAATTCTTTATCAATGTCGTCTTCGTAGACTATAGTTACGGCAGCACCTGTATCAAGCAGAAATAACCCCGAGCCCCCTCGCAATACGGGGGCTTCGATTAGGACAATAGGCCCATCTTCTTCGGTAAATACGGCGGCCATTGCAGTTTCCTTCAGATACTTCGGGAATTGCATTATAAAAGGAATTGGTCGACAGGGAGATCCGTGGAAAGAGAGTGTCTGCATATCGTATGAGATCATGCAGCCATTTCGGTACAGGAAATCTCGGCCGATTATTCCTGGATAACTGCCAGGTGGCACGGTGGTTACGTGGAATTTTATGAAAATGCCACGCAATTTCATTGTGAACGTACCTAACGTTTCCGTTATTTTCGAACCTACTCCCACGAGAAAGATCTTTTCATTTGGGTTAATTCTAGCCTCTGGATGCAGTACATCGATGAAAATTAGGCCAGCTTCCCTCCCGGTATCAATGAGTAAATTCGTCTGATGGTTAGGAAAATCGCGATGTTTAATTGATATGACCGGACACATACCTTTCCGATACTCCGTTATTCCCGTGTTTACAACCGGCGCAATATCTTCATTACAGATACAGTCTGTTGTTCGGTGGTTTCGCTCGCTCCCGCTTTCGGTGAGCGAGCGCCCTGCCCGTTTAAAGACTCGCGTCGTGAGTTGTTTCGTCTATCTGGGGTACCATCCCGTCGGGATCGGTGACGATCGCGAGAGTCTTCCCGTGAAGACGCCTTACTGTCGGCTTTACGTTGCCTTTCGTTATTTCTGTCTCGTCCAGATTGTCGGTCTTCTGGATGAGAGAATTTTCCGGTCTTCCGACTTTGGTTATACGGGCAACGCGCGCAGCGACAACATTCGTCTTCACTACGCCTTTCGTCCTTCGACGAGGGCACGGCCGAATATCTGTCTGCTTCACGTGAATCTCGGTCATTATCGCGACGATAATAGTTTTTCGAGTCCGATCGCGAAAATCGTTGATTTGGACCGTCGTATATATAGCGCTCGCGTTCACCTGATGAGTCTCTGTCTTCGAAACGTACTGAGCGATCTCGCGAAGGCCACCGGTTACGGTCACTCGGTTATCCTCGGCTGTAATTGTCTCGACTACTATAATACCTATCTCGGTCGTCTCTTGGACGATCCTCNTTTAAACTAGTAATTTATTTAACTAATTGACACAAATCGCAATATTCTGGAATCCGATACTGGACGATTAGCGCATATAAAATTGATTGACTCGATTCGAACAANTGCTTCACGTGAATCTCGGTCATTATCGCGACGATAATAGTTTTTCGAGTCCGATCGCGAAAATCGTTGATTTGGACCGTCGTATATATAGCGCTCGCGTTCACCTGATGAGTCTCTGTCTTCGAAACGTACTGAGCGATCTCGCGAAGGCCACCGGTTACGGTCACTCGGTTATCCTCGGCTGTAATTGTCTCGACTACTATAATACCTATCTCGGTCGTCTCTTGGACGATCCTCGGAATGGTCAGATCGACGTTCTTTATAATAGGAACTGTTACTTCTGCCAGGTACATCAGGTCCTCTGTCCTCNAACAAAATTGGTATAGGCGGCGAAAACGTCCTTCGATGATCTTCGGATAGACGGGAGGCGGCGAATCNATCCTCGGCTGTAATTGTCTCGACTACTATAATACCTATCTCGGTCGTCTCTTGGACGATCCTCGGAATGGTCAGATCGACGTTNGCACGGCAACTCGATACGTTTAGCGAACATTAAATAAAATTTAATAGAAGAGATTTTAAATTTTAGAGATTTTGTATATAACGCGAGTAATGTATCCTAATGACAATAATCCGAATGATATGACAATATCTGCCCGAAAAAGCTTATGTGCTCTTGATTCAGTCGCTCATTATCACGAATCATTTGCATGTACTTAGCATCAAAAGGTAGCAAATAATGAGTTCTAACATTTCGACGTCTTTTGATCGGAGGCACGCTTGTTGTATTGCCATTGGAAGGTAATTCGCTTAAAACACATTTGAATGGAAGTTTCTCGATATTTTTTGAATCAATATNAGCCTGACTGTATCTTTTACGGTATTTACCACCGACAATCTCGAGGATCTCATCGGTAGAATTAATTTGAACAGACTCCAAATGCGCTCTAGCTGGTGAGCGTAAGCCATCTAGAACGGCTGCGATAAAGTCTGGATTTCTCGGAGAAACTTTGTGGTAACACCTTTTAACTGCGGTCTCAAAATCGAGATAGTCTGTTTCAGAATCTGGTTTTCCACTGAAGGTTGGAATATTAGAGTAGGTATNCACAAATCGCAATATTCTGGAATCCGATACTGGACGATTAGCGCATATAAAATTGATTGACTCGATTCGAACAATGAAATTGAGGGAGGCCGAAGATTTGTCCCGGAAAATCTAATGTGGAAATAATTAGGCTCACCCTTATCTTAGACTTAACAAAATTGGTATAGGCGGCGAAAACGTCCTTCGATGATCTTCGGATAGACGGGAGGCGGCGAATCCTAATTAGTTGGATGGTCACTCAATTTTGATTAATTTCACTATTTCGGAGATATTAAGTCAAATAAGTTGATAAAGTTCACTAAATTCTACTAAGAATTGGTTCACGTATTACAAAAGGCTAGCTTCGATTTCAATTAACTTGATTTTAATCTAATAACTAATGGTAGAATTTGCAAATGAGTCCAACCAGTGACACACGCGTGTATGATATGCTCTAACTTGCGCGACTACGAAGTTGAGCGTAATTGTCACGGATCAAAATTATTACTGCAGTTATTCCGGACGCGTACTCAAGTCGGTTTACCGCACGCTTAAAGCCCAAGACTAAGGGAAACGTACACGGCGTTGTTGGGTGCGGAGGAATAATTGTGCAGGAGCCAAATTTCATGTTATTCCCTTGATGGTAAAATCGTGACTGACTATTGTCTCGAGCGCTCTTCATTTCGATGCACCCATTGGGGATGGGCGCTTCATCGTCAAATTCTGCGCTCACGTGCGAGACGGGGATAGAAATAAAATTCTGCGTGATACTTCACGTATGGAAATGCTGACATTTTAATTTCATGCGCGCGAGACTATTCGTAAGGTAAATGTGAATTCAATATGATATGGCGAGTATAGATTAGTCACCGTGCCCTTGGAGTCTCCTTTGACGCTCGGAGTCGTCCCGCGCGCCGAAAGTTGCTGACGCTCGAGGTCAGCGCGCGGACGTCTGAGAGGCACGGCAACTCGATACGTTTAGCGAACATTAAATAAAATTTAATAGAAGAGATTTTAAATTTTAGAGATTTTGTATATAACGCGAGTAATGTATCCTAATGACAATAATCCGAATGATATGACAATATCTGCCCGAAAAAGCTTATGTGCTCTTGATTCAGTCGCTCATTATCACGAATCATTTGCATGTACTTAGCATCAAAAGGTAGCAAATAATGAGTTCTAACATTTCGACGTCTTTTGATCGGAGGCACGCTTGTTGTATTGCCATTGGAAGGTAATTCGCTTAAAACACATTTGAATGGAAGTTTCTCGATATTTTTTGAATCAATATCTACTCCATGCAAGACACTCCCATTTTTATGAGATGGATCATGTGTATCAATTCGATCTTGATGACTCGTTCGACAATTCACTTGCTGATTTTCTTTAATGTCACTCAAAATTGGTTTCTTCACAATAACTGGGTTACCGGAGATTGATGAGGTACACTTCAAGTGATTTTTCGACTGCATGGCCACCGATGTTGTTGGAAACTTGGATATTGTTCCACTATCGAACACATGCAATAAGTGCGAGCGCATCTTCGCGATATGTCGTATGTAATTTTTTCAGGATTGTCTCCGAAAGCAATGGAAACAGCGAAAGCTCTTGCAAAAACTCCGCAATCAAAATCATTCAATTGTTGTTGAACTGGGTGAAATTGCACATTTCCATTAGTGATGACCAATGACGGATATAAAGTTTGAAGGAACTTTTTGTGGCAGTCTTTGAGCTCATATTGATTCGACGCGTCATATACATGAATAGATTCGGTGTCAAACCAAGTGCAAATCCAGTGACCACCACGCATTCTCCATGCATCTGGCTTGGAAAAATCATCAAGTGAACTGTGTAGTAAATGGATGTGTTTCTGATCAGAATCTATTGGTGCCATCAATTCTGGTATGAAGAATTTCCAGGTTTCACGAAATTCAAATCGAGATACGCGATAGCGTATCGGCCAAGAAAAGTTTTGACCGACTGAGCAAAACATCAGGCCGAACGCACCGCGTATCTATACACGAAGAAACTACCCCCTCCACTACCACCGAAACACATTTATTGAATAAAATGAAAACGTGATAGCCTACGAAAAAAATAGCCTTAGTTACNTAGATAGTGAACAAAATCTGCGCCGGTCGCAGATGTACTCTCGTTCATCGTAACCCGTGTATTATTCAAATCTGCTGGAATATCTCNTATTTCACATTATTTCTGAGCAGTGTAAGATTTCGTTTTCGAAGTTGGTAGCAGTGCGCTCCAACCTCACGCGCAGAGGAGGTTGGAGCGCACTTTCTCTCTCCTTCTTGAATTCTACTGATTTGCATTTTTTAGACTCACCATCGACTTATTGTAAAAATTAATGAAAAATTGATGAACAAGGTCATATAGCGCTGTATATTGCATAGAAATTTTTCCCCTATCCTCGATTAATTTAGATTTCAACTCAGTCCGTGAATAACATGTGGGCGAGTTTATTTCTGAGGTTATTTTACGCGGGTAATTTGATCATTTGATTTTCTCATGAAATACTCAAATCGAATACGAGCATGAATTATAAATAAATGTAGGAAAGAAATACCTTTTTTTCTTAGAGCAGAAGTGATTGAAAATAGTTTCTGTTGCGCGGAAAAAAATCAATTCGATTCATACGAAAAGGATCGTGTGCTCATTTTGGAAAAATGACTGAAATCTTCCAAAAAAACAAAAACAAATGTTTTTNTCGCCATTTTATTTTCTAATCTATATAAAACTTAAAACGTTTCTCAAATGTACACTTTCGCGTAAAGTCCTTGATGCTTTGTTACTTAATAAGAAGGTGTTGAATTTTCAAATTTAATTAAATTTTTTTTTTTAACACTTCTGACACCAAAATTGTTATAAATCGGACGGAGGTCCGACCATTTTCACAACAAATAAAATTTTGGACTATTCTCACAAGACTTACATGGTNCAGAAAAAGTTTTGTGGGATCGTTTCTGGACAGAAGAAACATTTTTTTCTGGAAACCACAATTCCCATAGAAATTTTGCAAAAAATAAACAAATAAAAATCAAAGCCAAGTCAAGAAATGTCCAATGGATCATGGAATGTGCTATCAGATTATTATGGGGAGGATAACTCTGAATAGAAGGATTTTCAAAAAAATCTTCATAAAATTAAAAATTCAGTA
>NW_021681261.1:73573-102062 GCF_001412515.2 Diachasma alloeum | reverse complement strand
GCTCTTCATTTCGATGCACCCATTGGGGATGGGCGCTTCATCGTCAAATTCTGCGCTCACGTGCGAGACGGGGATAGAAATAAAATTCTGCGTGATACTTCACGTATGGAAATGCTGNAGACCCTTACTTGCAGTGCTACGCACTTCTCACTGAATCGTGTCATTGGATATGTAAATAGTTTGAGGTACGAAGGAGATTATTGAGTGGCAAATGAAATAATTTATAAACCGAAGTGAATTCCCGTTAAAACTTTAATGGCCCCATGAATAAAACACTTTTGCTAAATTGAGAAATATATGATCTCGGAACATTATACTTTAAATCAAAACAATTTAAACTAGTAATTTATTTAACTAATTGACACAAATCGCAATATTCTGGAATCCGATACTGGACNGAATTGTTCATGTAATAGATAAGCAAAATAATCAATTTCATCGTCAGATAACCAAGCTTCCCGCCCACTTCCTCGTATTATTTTGGGATTAAATGAAGGCATAATAAATTTCAATAACAATCGTACATGAAATTATTTTTATTGAACTATCATTAGCAAAAATCATACAATAATTCAATATCAATGAGTCGATCGATGGACTGAAAAAATATAGCTGGTCTGGAACTTCAAAATCAAGAAAACAGCTGTCCGAGAATGAATGAAAATAGCTGATGTAGAACTCACTTATAAAGAGAAACAGCTGCAGCCGGCTGATGATCTGAACAGCTTTCAAAGAGCTGAAATTTGGATTTAAAAAAAGCTGTTGTGTAACTGAATTACCTAGAAGAACAGCTGAAATCAGCTGAAGACGTGAACAGCTGTCAAAAAGCTGAGTATGTATGGACAACAGCCTTGGAATAATTTGAATGAAAAATAGCTGCGGTGTAATCGAATTATCCAGAGGAACAACTGAAATCTGCTGATAATAACAATAAATCCAGAAACCCTGAATATTTATTGCCAGCAGTAGAGCTCAGTTATCCAGGGGAACAGCTGAAGTCAGCTGATATGTATTGACAACTGCTTCTAAAGAACCCGAATAAGAAATAGCAGATATAGAACTGAGTAATCCAAAGGAACAGCTTGAATCAGCTGATAATGATGACAGCTCCCGAACAGCTGAATATAATTGACGACTGCTTGTAAAGAAATTGAGGACGGAATAGCAGATATTAAATTGATTATCCAAGATACGTTATCAGCTTATAGCGCTAACAGCTAAACAAAATTGAATGTTTCTTGAGAATGAACAAAAAAGAAAAATTGGAAATTGCTAAATGAAATTTTTATTTTATGAGATGATAGTGAAAGGAAGAAAAAGATTGTGGGGAAGAGACAAAAATGAATATGGAAAAAGGTAGGAATGATGAAGATGTTAGAGTAAGAAGCAACAAACTGTAATAAAGAAACAAGGAAAGGAATTGAGGTAACAAATAGACGGAGAAGAAACGGACATATAAGAAGAAATGGCTGGATATGTAGGTTAGAAACCTGTAAGAAATCCTATCGGCTGCACTGTACGACGAATTCTCTGTAATCTGAAAAAGAAAATATTTGAAGAGTTCTTTCTCAACGAAGAATGACACCGACTCACCACAAACGATAATTTTCAGATTTTTTTTTTAAGAATTGAGAATTTCATCAAAAACCACGTAAGCAGGATCTAGTTGAGTAAATATATGTTACTGTTGATTCCAACCACAGACATATAATACCTAGACTGCGCATTCTCTTCCAGATCCGCCCAATATTTGCTCAGCGCGGTCTAAGTATTATATGTCTATGCTCTAACGCCGAAAAAATGCCGCGAAAATCGATTCGAATTGAATCCTGCTTCCCAGATTCATTCGAGCTCCAAAATAATCTATTGAAAATCGAGAATGTGTTGAACAAATTGAACAAGTTTAAACATGAGATTTAAAGATGATATGAGTATGCATGCATGTACATGCTCTTTTTTCGTAAATTTTTTTTTGTCGTTGTATTTGGGATATTCATTGGATTAGATTGGATTAGATGAATTTTTCCACCGATTATAGCCTTTAAAGTGCTCTATCCATTGACACTGAGTGGAATTCAATTTTTCTGAACGATTCACGAAAAAACCCCCGATGAAAAAAAGTACTTTCTGTTGAAAAATTAAAACTAGGCAGATAAAAAAATGAAAAATAACAAAGTGTCGCAGAAAAATTGGAGAATTGTAAAACTTCAACAAATGAATTTTTGAATTTTTGAATTTTTAAAATTTGAATTTTTGAATTTTTGAATTTTTGAATTTTTGAATTTTTGAATTTTTGAATTTTTGAATTTTTGAATTTTTGAATTTTTGAATTTTTGAATTTTTGAATTTTTGAATTTTTGAATTTTTGAATTTTTGAATTTTTGAATTTTTGAATTTTTGAATTTTTGAATTTTTGAATTTTTGAATTTTTGAATTTTTGAATTTTTGAATTTTTGAATTTTTGAATTTTTGAATTTTTGAATTTTTGAATTTTTGAATTTTTGAATTTTTGAATTTTTGAATTTTTGAATTTTTGAATTTTTGAATTTTTGAATTTTTGAATTTTTGAATTTTTGAATTTTTGAATTTTTGAATTTTTGAATTTTTGAATTTTTGAATTTTTGAATTTTTGAATTTTTGAATTTTTGAATTTTTGAATTTTTGAATTTTTGAATTTTTGAATTTTTGAATTTTTGAATTTTTGAATTTTTGAATTTTTGAATTTTTGAATTTTTGAATTTTTGAATTTTTGAATTTTTGAATTTTTGAATTTTTGAATTTTTGAATTTTTGAATTTTTGAATTTTTGAATTTTTGAATTTTTGAATTTTTGAATTTTTGAATTTTTGAATTTTTGAATTTTTGAATTTTTGAATTTTTGAATTTTTGAATTTTTGAATTTTTGAATTTTTGAATTTTTGAATTTTTGAATTTTTGAATTTTTGAATTTTTGAATTTTTGAATTTTTGAATTTTTGAATTTTTGAATTTTTGAATTTTTGAATTTTTGAATTTTTGAATTTTTGAATTTTTGAATTTTTGAATTTTTGAATTTTTGAATTTTTGAATTTTTAAATTTTTGAATTTTTGAATTTTCGAATTTTCGAATTTTCGAATTTTCCAATTTTTGAATTTTTGAATTTCTGAATTTCTGAATTTCTGAATTTTTGCATTTTCGAATTTTCGAATTTTCGAATTTTTGAATTTCAGTCGTTCAATTCTATAGTTGAAGGCTTTAAAAATTTCAATTCTCGTTTTCCATTCTGGTTTCACTTTTCACTTTTCAGTTTCTATGTTTCAGTTTTTCATATTTTCAATTTTTCAATTATTCCTCCATGTCGCCTAGTATTTCCATAGACATATCACATATGATACCTAGATCGCGATATTGGTCAAGCATTGACTACAGGGACTACAAGATAGGAAACGCCGAGTCTAGGTATCACAAGTCTATAGTTGTTGGTCCATCGAGCGATACCAACCCATTCGCTAGATTGTTCACTAGGGAATTTGGGTCTAATATTATGACGGCTCAGAAATCATTTTTTTCATGCATTTTG
Source organism: Diachasma alloeum (assembly GCF_001412515.2). Taxonomy (NCBI): domain Eukaryota; kingdom Metazoa; phylum Arthropoda; class Insecta; order Hymenoptera; family Braconidae; genus Diachasma; species Diachasma alloeum. The sequence continues at coordinate 98,504 of NW_021681261.1, read as the reverse complement.
TCAAAGAATGGAGCAATTAATTGCAAATCGGGCTCCGTAGAACGGAATTTTGAAGTTTCTTCTCCATTTTGAATCCAACATGATGATATTTTGGATAATTTTTTCATATAGTATCGTAGCATGAAAAATTCGAGGTAATGTGTTTCTGTCTGTCAAACGCATATTCCCCTCCCTCTGGGTTGTCGTCGGGGGTAAAAAGCTTTGGCGTTCAAAATGAATATCAATACCCTGTTGGAGCGGTCAGGATATACAGATAATCGCACCTAGTATTTTTAGTAATTGCTGGTCTCGACTGATCTCTCACTAAATAATCTAAACTTTGGCTGAATCCTGATCAGACCCTGATTGAATCCTGGCTAAACCCTGACTAAACTTTGACTGAACCTTCAACACAACTGAATCCGAATGTAAAGACTATCTGAATGAAAAATCGTTCGAAGGAATGCAATATCACACAAAAATTTATTCATCTGATATATCAAGTTATGACATAAAGAAGAATTCATGACATGGAACACGAGAAGAGAATAATAAAATAAGAGATAATCAATTGGAACGGGGAAAATTCATTTGGGAACAAATTTTCAATTTATCAGGAACAATAATTTCACTTGATTACAAGAAATACAACCATCCACTTGTTTATTGTGATAAATGAAAAAATAAAATAATAAATACATGTTTTTTCAACGTTTTTTTTTCAATAAATTGCAAGAGTACATTTAGTTAGTTTGTTACAGCAGTCAACTTGATATTTGTAAATTGAAAATGCGATGAGTATGTCAAGTGGAGTAAAATTTTGATCAGGAATCCCATTCAGAACCCGGGGGCACGACCTGGAAGAAGTATACAGTAAAAGAATACATGAATTATGGTTTTCTCGAAAAAGCGATCGTTATTTGACACTCAGTCTTCGCAAGTGAACCATGTGCTATTTCAAGACGAAACTCTCTCTAAGCCGTCGTGGAAGAAACTGAAAGAAGAAAGAAAACGTAAATATTCTGTTACTGATGAGGATTCCTGTGTCGTAATGAATATTAGAAGAAATCCTACCTCCTCAAATATTGGTGAGAACCAGGAGGATCGTGACAAGAGGTAGAGAGTGTCTTGGAAATGTTTTCAAATTTTCTGATCACAGAAAAAATTTGGTAATAATGAATCACCCTAAGGATCATGTATTGAGCCCGATAAAATAGGTCTTTGAGTTTCATACGACAAATTTACTTTCAAAAATCAATTTGGATGAAAATTCTTTGTCTCACGAAAATAACATACTAAGAAATATTCTACAGAGCTCAATAGTTCTATCATCTCAGAGTATCAATTGATTACTCACGAATCAAAAAATAATAAGGAGGAAAGTACTTCTTTTGGGAGAAGAAGATGGGAAATCACTTGTAGAAGTGATTGATGGTGGGGCCACATCCACCCCCTCCCCTGGATCCACCGTCTCTCCTCCCGTAGAACTTATTCCTCCAATAACTAAAGAGAGGAAAATTGATAGGGTGTTAGAATGAATTGAAAGTTGTATACCAGCTAAGAAAGAGATTCTGATGAATTTCCAACAATTTCCATCAAATTCAGAAATATTCAAGTAAAACCTGGCTAAAAATTACAAAGATTCGTTTATTTTTAATTGATTGAGGCTCGACTGTCACGCATGAATAATTTTGTTGGAAAACCTGGCGAATTTGATAGAAAGTTCATGGGGAATTCTAACGTGGGAAGAACTGGAGATTTTCGAAGATCATCATTTTTACATGACTTACAGAAGAATCGGTCGAATACTCAAAAAAAGATGAATGGGATGGGTCCTGGCTTTATCTCAACAGTTGATACATTTTGATAATATAAAATAGAATATTCTCGAAGATTTTAGAGTCGCAAATAATGATAATTGGATATTGAGGATATTTGGGTACTTTGGGGATTCTTTTTCAGGAAAATACTTTTCAATTCATATAGTTGAACATCGAAGTTTTCATTCGAGTACTATTCGACCCCAAAGTTATAACAATTTTATCAGGCTTTTGATTATATTATTCAAATTTATGATTGAAACTTGGCAGATCTGAATGTGAGTTTCCATATTGAACTGTTTAAATATTCAAAAAATCTGAAAATTTATGAATACTTACAGTTACCTGATTAAAATTAACTGATAAAGAAGTTATAATACGGTAAAAATTATTTGTTCAGAATCGTAAAAAAATCGATTCATATTCAGAATTATACCAGAATTCAAGTTTATGATGAAAGAAACAGGTAAGCCGAAATAATTGAAATTAGTTAAGCAATTTCAATCATTTATTCATGAAAAACTAATGCTTAAATTAATAATGTTTCTGTACAAGATGAAAAATGGAATTTTGAAACATATTAGATGATAAAAAAGAAAAAAACAATCGAGGAAATGATCTATGGGGGTGAATTTTTTTTTAAATACTAACATCACATCATGACGGTCGAGGTTTCGGCCAGCACGCCTTCCCGTGTTTTGATGCTCTCCACGATCTTCAGGCTCTCCTTCATTCCTTCCTTGATGCCCTCCTCGATTCACCCTCCATCCTCCATTCTTTCCAGCATTCCCTTCATTCCTTTCTCGATTTCTTCCTCTGTTGATCCTCCACCCTACAGCATTTCCTCTTGCGTTCCCTTCACTACCTCCTGCGTTCCTCGCACCATTCCTCCCTCGATTTCCGCCAGCTCTATTTCCTCCTCGATTCCCTCCACCTTCTCTTCCGAGATTTCGATTTTCATTTTGTCCACCTCGTCCTACGTCCCCATGATGCCCCTCTCCTCTATTCTCTCTGGTTTCAGGATCAATGTGGTTAAGCACCAATTCTTGGAGCAAATCCATCCGCTCCTGTAGATTTGCAATCAGTCGTCGCTGGATCTGCAGAAGGCCTTGAGGTTCGGCACGTTGCTGTCGAGGCAATAGCTCTTCAGGTGCTTGTTGAGGATGTGGTTCCTCTGCCTGTGGCTGCGCACGTTCCTGTTCCCCAACTTCTCCTCGTTGGGCTTGAGCCTGGGGCTGTTGTTGTCCAGGGATGGGTGATGGTGGCGGCGTTGGTGGTGATGGTGGTGATGGTGATGGTGGTGGTGGTGGTGGTGGTGGTGGTGGTATTGCTGCTCCTGGGCCAATGTCTTCCTGAGATTATAATAAAATTTTGATAAACGAATGTTACTACACATAAATATTATAATTCCACTACATTTCAGTGATCATTCCCATCACACATTGTTCAATTCCAATTTGAGATTTTACAATTCAAAATTGTCAATGTTCAATTCATTGTGCGGAACTCAACATGAATCACACTGAATTTACTGGAGAAATAATGAATAACCACTCAATTTCATTGCAAAAGGGGTAAACTACATTCAAACTCTCACTGAATTTAAAGGAAAAATCTCAGTGAACTTGATGATGAAAAAATACATTGATTGATGGTTCCCACTGAATATTATTGACACAGATGAAAATTTCCTCTTAAAAATGAACCAGTATTCAATAATATTTAATTTCACGAAATTAATACATCGACTTAAATAATTTTTTAGTTCAGATGAAATCTTCTGTTTAGATTAGCTATAACCTAGAAATGGCACATGGGCCAAGGATGAAGTGTAATGTATTGAAAGACTCTGAGGAGGGGAAGGGTATGAAGGATGGAGAAAAATATGGTCACACTAATGTTTTTTCACACCGGATTTTATATCAAAATATTAAACACTTACCATATTCGTCTCCAAATTCACGTCGTTCACAGCCACGTGTTTTTCAGTGAGATGCACTCTTGGTTGCTAGGCAAGGACCATAGACATAGAACAATATAGATGGGGACGGCACGAAATCTGTGAGATCGACGAGAAAGGAGCCGGCGACAAAGGCAATGCTCTTTGTCTGTTTCATGATATGATCCACGTATGATCACACTCCACTATCAACCCAAACAAGTTGGCCTATCTCAGTAACGATGTAATTCAATAACTGGCCTTCAAGCTGCTGCCAACTTGAAGGAGTGTTTCTCCGCACGAAATAATCAGATTCGGGAGAATAAAAATCAAATATGCGTATTTCCGTAAAAATCAATCGAAAAACAGAAGTAATCACATCAACGTGAAGGCTACTAGCGAATTATATAATGAAAGTGATGTTCGTTTCCGTATAATTCGTCGTATTTTCATTTTATAAAGAAATATATATATGTGGGTAAGGGAAGGGGTAGTAGCTTCGTGTATGGGATACGTGGCAGCATTCGGCCTATTTGAAATTCAAATCATTTGAGATGATAAAATGGTTACTTGGCCGATACACTACCGCGTATCTCGAAATATAAACAGGAGATGTCAACGGTCAAGGGACACTTGTGTGTACCCTCGTCTGGAATTTCAACTGATAAATAAATTGGAAATAATATTTTCAATTTTTAAATCATTTCTCATGAAAACATTTTGTTCATAAAAATGACAATTAATCGAACTAAAAATCATTTCGAAATTCTCAATTCGGTGAATTTCGAATTATCAAAATAGTATTATTTGAATTGAATTAAATATTGAATCACATCTGAATTATTAGTTTGGTTAATTACACATAATTAAATAATATCAATTGAATGAAATTGAAGTTTTTGATCTTTCAAGATTATCAATTTAAAGAGTCTTGAATAATCAAAGTGATAACATTAAAATTAATAGATTTAAATATTTCAAACGTTTGAATCAATATTCTATTAACAAAAGAGACGACGAACAAAATTAGATTATCAATAATAAGAAATGTTTATTGATAATTATTCATGAAAGTTAATGTTTAAATTTAATTAACTAAGTTGATTAAATCCTAGATTGTAGAGGAACAAATTGGGACTCCTGAAACAATTCAAATTGGTTAGTTGGGGATGGAAAAGTCCGCCCAAACCCCAACAAAAATTTGAGTAACCTAATATGGAACGGATGGAGAAACCCTGAAACACTGGGAGTCGTATGTGTGCACGATTGGCCAATTTCCCACGCTCCCTCACCCCTTTTTCTAGGAAGTGCTCATGCACGTACCCCCTTCCCCCCTCGGCGGCATGCCTTTTGAAGAGGACGTCGGCGCGCTGGGAGGCCCCCTGGGATGCAGGGCCTCAAAGTGGGGTCCGAGGGTCACAGGAAGTGGGTGGTGGGTGGAAAATGACGGCCAGATGGAAAATGGGTGGTGGTGTTGAGAAATAACTATATAACGCACAATTTATAGGATTACATAAATGATTTATTCAGAAATTATTCTTATTGTCTAGCATACATAATTTTCTTAATTGTAAAGGATGATGATGATGATGATGATGATGATGATGATTATTAATATTATTATTATTATTATTATTATTATTATTATTAATATTATTATTAGGGGAACGGAGTGGATAAGGAACGGAGAGGTAGTGGTTTTTGTGGGCTCTGGAAAAGTGGTGGGAAAGAGTGGTTTTTAAGAGTTTGGAAAAGGAAAAGCATGAAGCGGGCGAAGAAGGAAGGGGTTTGGGAAGGAATGAGGGTTAAACGGAGGGGTATAGTGGTCAATCCGGGTAATTAAGAGGAAAGAAAAGGGAGGGAGAGGTTAGGTCGGCAGGTGAGAATGAGGCAATGAGGCGGCAGGGGAGCGTTTTCAGTGCAGCAATGGGTGGGATTGAAATAAGGAACAAGGAAAAAAACTGGCAAGGTCAGGTTAGGCAAGAAAGTGTGGTAAGCAGCACGCGGGAAAGTGAGAGTACGAGCGTCAGCGAACATATTAAACAAGGAAAGCAGCGGTGAAAAGTGAGGTTAAACGAAAGGATGATGGTCGAGGATTGGGATAAGTAGGTGAAAGATGAGAAAGAACGGAAAGAGAGTGTGTTGGAAGAGCTGAAGGGGATCAGCGGGGTGTTGAAGGAACTGCTGGTGATGAAGGGAGAGACACGGGAAGAAGGGAAAATGGAGATTCAGGTGGACGTGGCAAAGGCAGGTAAAGGAGAGAGTGAGATGGACAAGGGGCGGAAGGAGGACGGAGAGACAGCAAAGGGTGCGGGCTTAGAGGAGAGGGAGAAACGCAAGAGGGACGTAGAAGAAGCGAGACAGAAAAGAGTCTTGGTGAGGGGGATAAAGGAGGAAGGATGGAACGCGAGGAAAGAGGTGAGAAGAATTTTTGAGTGGTTTCTACATAAGTAGGTGAATATTGTCAAGATGGAGGAATAGACGATAATGCGAGGTAATAAGGGCTAATTAAACTAATATACGTAAAGTCTTTGGGGCGGACTCGATAAATTCTAATTTCAGCGCAAAAATTGATGTGAAAGGAGTAACTATTGTTTCACAAGTGGTATTTTAGTTCACTTTCATAGTAGATTTAATCGTTGGAAATGGATCTCGCAGATCTCTATCATATTTCTTTCGATGACGAACTTATTATTGAACATCTTAGAAACGCGGGTGTACTGGAATCACATGCCCATTGCGCCGAGTGTAGTGAGCTGATGTACACAGATTATGCTCTCAAATTGTTTCGGTGCCAAAAAAGACGCGTCACAATTGATAATAAGAGCAGGAAAATTCGTAAGAAATATTATAGTAAAGTGAGCATTTTTAATGGTTCCATGCTGTCTGGGATTAAGATGCCGCTCAGGAAGTTATTTACCCTTATGTTTTCATACATGCACAATGACAAAATCACTTTACAGTGTTTGTGTTTCGAATCCAAGTTGTGCATGGCAACAGTGCGTAATTGGGTTGGAAGGATGAACGGTGTTTTGACACAGTGGGACAACGATAGCCGGGCTGATAGACTGGGTGGGGTGGGGATGGTAGTAGAAATCGACGAACTAAGTTATGGGGGGAGAAAAACTAAGCTAGTTCGTACACCGAAAGTGAAGGAATGGATCGTGTGTTTATACGACAGGGAAACTGGACGATTAGTAATCGACAGGGTCCCTGACCGTTCGGCCGCGACTCTAACTTCACTGGTGGAAAAGTATGTGACGTTTGATAGTACAGTGTATACTGACTGTTGGGCGGGATACTCAGGACTATCCACACATTATGTGCATCTACGTGTGAATCACAGTGTCGCACATGTGAATTACACCAATGGAGCCCACATTCAGGGAATAGAAGGGATCTGGAGAGAATTCAGGAGTTTTCACGCACGCTGTCCAAAAACCAGAGCGGGTAAACACCTTTCTTAGAATCCTCGGTAACTACGATAATCCTTATGAAATTAATCTAGAAGATCGCGGTTAGATTAATACAAATAGTCTATTGTTTGGCGGTTGTTGTTTCAGAAATGGTTTGTTCCAGACGAATAGGTGTCTATTAGTTGAGTCCAATGAATAATGTTGGTTCAACAGTGTCATTTCGTCATTATTTGTTTTTAATTAATTTTACTCATCTCATTAATGATTATTGATTATAATCAATTGCCTTTGGTGGACGGCGGAGGTATAATAGAACCTATTCTTCAATCTATTGCCCTTGGACGTTTTATGGTTGATGCTTAGGCTCTTCTTTGGGGTCGGCATCAGTACGTCCACGTCGTGGCCCTGGATAATAACTAAACCTTATGCAATTTCCAAATATTCCACAATAATTTTGGTTAGTCATTCCGACAAATTCTTGAAATAATTTTTACTCTACTCATCTCGAAGTGTGGTTCTCGGTGTTCTACTCCGCATTGTGTGTTGTTTGGGAATTAAGTAGTTATAAATTAGGTTACAATAGGTTGAAATAAATTATACATTTTTTCGATTTGAGGAGCATCCTATTTTATTATATTACCGAATAATGTTGGTTCAACAGTGTCATTTTGTCATTATTTATTTTTAATTAATTTTACTCATCTCATTAATAATCATTGATTATAATCAATTGCCTTTGGTGGAAGGCGGAGGTATAATAGAACCTATTCTTCAATGTATTGCCCCTGGACGTTTTATGGTTGATGCTTAGGCTCTTCTTTGGGGTCGGCATCAGTACGTCCACGTCGTGGCCCTGGATAATAACTAAACCTGATTCAATTTCCAAATAATCCACAATAATTTTTGGTTGGTCATTCCGAGAAATTCTTGAAATAATTTTTACTCTACTCGTCTCGAAGTGTGGTTCTCGGTGTTCTACTCCGCATTGTGTGTTGTTTGGGAATTAAGTAGTTATAAATTAGGTTAAAATAGGTTGAAATAAATTATAATTTTTTTCGATTTGAGGAGCCTTCTATTTTATTATATTACCGAAAGGACAACGTCGCAAGGAGACGGGCCCATGATTGAGCTGGCGGAGAGAATAGATTGTCAGCAGCTGGTGCAAGGGAAGGAAAAAATTGATGAAGTGTTTGGGATTTGGGTTGAAGAAGAACTGTCATATGAGGAGAGAAAGTCGCGGTGGAAAATGAAGGAAAGAGCGAGGGAGGAGAGGAGTATGTGACGATGCGTTGTAGAGTAGAGAGTTAGGCTTGGTATAGACGGGGTTTGGTGGAAGTTTTAGGAAAACAGGTGGGTGAGGCAGAGGAGCGAAAGAAGAGACAAGGTAGGGGATAGGAAAGAAGAGGTCAAAGATGGGACCGCGGATATAGTAAAGGGTGGGTCATTTCAGAACGACGGAAAGAATTGAAAATAGAGAGAAAGAGGGACAGAAGGGCAGCAGAAGACAGTGCGGGAAGGGGAGAGAAGAGGAGGGGATCCGAGGAAGTCAGTGGATCGCTCACAGTGGTGGGGTGGAACGAGCAGCCTCACAGCAGTGGGAGGAAAGCCGATGGACTCGGAGGAGAGGAGAGAGGCCTGTCTTCCTAGGGAGACTACCGGAGGAAAGGAGAGCAGAAGCCCGAACCACGGCGGAGAGAGGGAGAAGACATAGGCGGATGGAGTTCAGTGGAAGTATGGGGGGATCGCTGGGGTTCGGACTGTTGGGTTTTGGGGCTTATCTAAGTTTTGGTCTTTTGGTTTTCTTGTGGGGTCTCACGTGGGATAGAGCGGGAACGGTGGGTAAACGAAGGAGTGTGCATGGAAGGGGAGATGAATTAAAGGTTAAGATGGAAATACGTATGAATATTGTAGGAAATATGAAAATTAGAAATTGCGACTCTGTACCACTAAAAAGTCCGTGAAAGGAGAATAAATATACTTACTATTATTATTATTATTATTATTATTATTATTATTATTATTATTGATCAATTAATGAAGGTACATAAATTTTTTGGGGCATACTGATTATAATGTAACATACCTTTGCCAGATAAGCTCCAAAAATGTTTACTTAAATTTTTACCATTACAATTTCGTTTTGGAGTAATTTTTTTAAACATTTTCATAATAAGGCGATCGTTACGTTTTGTATCTGAAGAAAATAGTTTATGAAAGGATTGTAAAGACCGATCATTGAGCAACCAGTGAAGCACAGTAATGCAGTACTGGCCACAAACATCAGACGATATATTTTGGAGTATCTTCTGGCTTCATTCATATACATGGCAATTTCGCTTAAGGTGCTGAGCGATCATTGTGTCGAATGGCGGCATTCCGAAACTGTCGAAATAGATTCTTCGTCCATTTGAATCGAGGTAAACGGCAACCCAGTGGCTTCCTGCTTGGTTGTGGTGATCGGTGTTGATGATGATGGCACAGAGCCGGCACCATGTCCAGGGGATACGGTCAGCAGGGTAGACGCCTCCAATATCAATGCCTAAAGGAGGTTAGACGGTGTTTGAGGTGAATTTGAGAGTGAATTTCTGTGGTTCCCGGTAGCTTAGTCGATAAGAGTGCCCGGCGCGTATCTGGGAGACCCGAGTTCGACTCCCGGCTGGGTGAGGCGGAAATTTTTTCTCTCTAAATTCTAATTCTCTTAGAGTCCTTTAATGCCTAAACGAGGTTAGGCGGTATTTGAGGTGAATTTGAGAGTGAATTTCTGTGGTTCCCGGTAGCTTAGTCGGTAAGAGTGCCCGGCGCGTATCTGGGAGACCCGAGTTCGACTCCCGGCTGGGTGAGGCGGAAATTTTTTCTCTCTAAATTCTAATTCTCTTAGAGTCCTTTAATGCCTAAACGAGGTTAGGCGGTATTTGAGGTGAATTTGAGAGTGAATTTCTGTGGTTCCTGGTAGCTTAGTCGGTAAGAGTGCCCGGCGCGTACCTGGGAGACCCGGGTTCGACTCCCGGCTGGCTGAAGCAGAATTTTTTTCTCTCTAAATTCTAATGCTCTTAGAGTTTTTTTTATGCAGTATGCGGTAGTACCTTTAGAAGCTCAAGTGTATTCATAAGACGATGGTACGCAGGACAATTGTCGTGGCCTTGTGACCCGGGTAGAAAAGGTTTATGGTGTGACACCTGCTCGGCTATTTAGACGCAACTAACGTAATTATGTGGTGAACTTCTATTAAATAATTTAGTATTCTTTTTCAGCCACTGTAGTCGACAATAACTTGTCTTGTTGAGTCAATTTCCAACAAATTATCGCATTTAGCATATAACAGACAATTTACATTTTGCTCTGTTGCTTTGTTGAATGGTACTTCAATATGAACACTCCCACACTTTACGACATTCCAATGACCGACAGAATTTGCAGATAAATCGGGAGTCAGGTCAAAGGCGAATAAAAAAAACCCGTCGGAGTATGCTAGATGAGAAATGTTATTTCCATGGTCACTAAAATGCGTTCCAGTCTCCGTAAATAAGGTTTAAAAAGCTTCCACATCTGGACACCCGTCAGAGGTAATACTCGGCTGCAAGGGTTTCGCAGGTACTTAGCGTCCGTCGACATTCAGGCATAAAAAAGTTGATTCCGAAATTCTGGAAGTTAAAGGGATTCTTCTTCCTCGCTCCATTGAAACTGGCATTGTCGACAAATCCAAATATATTTCTTTTAGGCAGTTGGCCTAAAATTGCGTTATCTATCATCTCTCCCATAATTCCATTATGCAGAACAAAAGATTTAACCTCAACACGGGTCAAAGGATATTTTGCATTTGTCTTTGCAAGCGTTTCAACGTAAGCTATCAATATTCCAGGGCTGAGTTTTACGCGTCGAACAATTAATGAGGCCTCCACAATATTTACTTTATTATTAAGTGTAGTATCGTCCATGAGACAATATTCATCCTTTGCGCGGGTAAGACGAACACGTAGCTCTACACTGTTCATCAAAAATTTATCTTGATTGAAAACGTCACAATGCAAATGTCCCAGCAGATCAAACGCTTTTCCACCTTTCGTAAATACTTGTCGAGAGATTAGGCCATTATTTTTTTTCACATCAGCGCCCACAACTACAGGGGTATCATAGCACCAGAGGTATCAGCTGAGTGCCATTTCTAGATGCGAGGACTTGGCATCTTCTCCATAGTTTAGCAACGTTTTAATATATACTCTATAGGCGTAGAGGTTATTTGGCGGCGTAACAACTTTTGATTGAAATATACATCCAATTGGCTGAACATTGAATGCAAAAAATTATTCACAGGACCGACAGAATCGTTCACAGCAGCAGTGCCATCGGATCTCAAAATTTTTGCTCGAATTTTTATCATAGTGTGTGCCAAATCGATGTATTGTTCTCTGTGGCCTGGTACGAGGAATTTGATCGGGGCGTCGTCCGATAGAGTAGACACAGGATTATAATAAACAAATTGAGAATTTTCAAAACTTGTCTGCATCGGGGGTATAGTAAACAGATCGAGCTTCGATTTCACGCACTCGGAAGAGTGTGAATGCAGAAACGACATGATGATTAGTTGAAAATATCGTATAAATCGCGAGTCTTCCTCTTGGATTTATTTTTTTTCGCTTTTTTCCCTTTTTTCTTATTTTTTTGAATATTTCTCTTCTTTTTATTCTTCCTGGTTTTGGATGTCTTGGCATACCCGCGTCCAGTGAGTTTATGAGGTGCGAGGCGTTTACGCTTTCTTTAATATCCTGATCCACGCATCATGGACCCAATTTTTTCCTGTGCCTTCCTTTGCAATTTTAATCCCGACTCCACTAGCCGATCCTCCAGCGCCACCTTTAAGGGTTTTCCGTTGGTCACTACATCGCCTACAACGTTAATTGCCGCGTTGAGAGCTTCTTTACCGACTGCTCGAGCTGTACTACCGAGGAAGGGCTATGGGCTCCAAACATAGACCCGTCCGAAATTATTGTATCTCTCCACTGACCCTCCACCAGCCTGGCTTGCGTAATATGCAATGTAAGAACTCTTTTTTCTCGTTAATCAATTCTCTTGAAATGAAGTGTTACGTTCACGGGTCCATACTCGAATGGTATTATTTCACCACAATTGCACCTTATATCTATTTCAATTTTACGAAATGAGTATCTCATCAACGGAATATAATGAGAATTTGAAAAAGTTGCACAGTGTATGGCACCATATGTATAACCAGTAGCAATGGATGGTACCACTCGTAAAAGAGATGACTGCACATCACCTGTTACATAGGGTACTAGTCCAGTCATTCTAGATTGTGCATATCAAGACCTCTTGAAACCGATGAGACTTATATCAATCGGTAGCTTATGATCCCATGATCAACATACTAGTTTGTTTAAAGTCATCCATGTAAGGAAAATTTATAATTAATTAAAAACTATCGAAAAATGCGTCCGACTGCTCTTAACTCGGTATTTCTCGGATATTTCTCACTCAATCGCAAAAATAAAAATACTATCTTGAAGCGAATAAAATTTACTTTGAAATACAGTTAGGAATCGATATGTAAAAATGCACGGTTAATTTATGATAAATTTTTCAAGAATTCTTTGGCGATTTTACGTCAAACGATCAGCTGACCGAGACGCCACGCCTCTTGGCGGCGGGGCCTGACTCACGTGATTCCCGCCATGCGCAGGCGACTCAAACCCGCAGTAAGTTCCCGTAGCGTGAAAATTTCATTTTTTTTGTCTTAACTTTTTTTTAAAGTGTGATGGGTATGATTCAATAGAGTTATGATAAGATAATTTGTAAAATAAATAATTTGTATATTTTCTATTCAATATTCTATTCATTAAAATGAATGAGGACCATACAATAAATTAGCGCAATAATTGTACAATATGAAATCGGTATTAAATACATAATAATCGATAATAATATATAAAAAACTCATGAACGATCTGGATTAGTGTCAAAAATAATAAAATTAATAATAATGCTAATAATATAGCACCTTTATAAAAATACACATTCGAAATATCTAACGTTGAAACAGAAATTTTGTTTGATGAAATTTCAGGTCTAATTGTTCTGTAAAAAAACAAATTAAGATAGTTAAATTATTGCTGCTGCCAGAATTGTAAGTATTTGATTAATAGTATAAATTGCAGCAATACTCACTATTCGTCAATGGGATTCTCCTCTTGAACCCGTCGTTTTTTGCTCGTACTGGGCCTACTCTCATCGTTAAAGTCATCTTCAGGGTTCATGAATGGGGCGAACTCTGTGCTGTTCTCATCATAGCCCTCAGTGGCTACATCGTCGACAAGTTGACTAAGTGTAGCGTCGAAGTTGTGGAGTGTAACTTCATCAGAATTGTTGGAATTTTTGGAATTGTTGGAATTTCCAGCTGCTAGTTGAATGGATGAAATGAATGACCTTGGACGGACAGCAGATATAATCGAATGAGCAATGCTATCGCGTTTTGCTCTCAATTTTGTTTCCCGAGTTTTTTTACCTTTCAGTAGCACATCGTCCAAGAAAGTCAGCAGAGTTTGTGGGATATCGGCAGCGACATTTTGCAGTAATTCTTCAGGGCGTGGATAGGATGAAGTCTCGTATGCCTGGCTCCGGATGTCTTCTCGTATAATAGCAGCAGCAGCGCGAACAATGCGAATCCTTTCTTCTTGGATATGTTCCTGCTTCTCATTCCAAAATTTCTCCAGAATTTTGTATCCAGTATTGCGGAAACAGATAACTGTCGGTTTGGGTGGTCTCTCCACCATTATAATTTCAGTCCCGTATTTGTTGATGAGTTTCTGCTTTAGAGTTGTCGTTGTCGTTGTCCAGCCTTCCATTTTCTCCAGCAATTCCTTGAAGGTGAATTGGCAATCGTCACTTTCCTCCATATAACGGCACACACCTTCAAAAGCAGCGTCTAAAGCCGGTAATCTCTGCTTTTCACCTTGATTATTTTTACGGGGCCGAGTGAACTGATGCCAACACGAACTATGATACCGACCGTTTTCCTCGATTAATATTTTTCTCTCGATCCTTTGTTTCACGTTATCAGACCATTCGTCATTGCGAAGTTCAATGCAATTTTCAATACGTTCCTGGGTTTTCGACGTACATACCAATCGTCCAGGTTTATTTTTTGGGATCCAGGGCTCATTACACAGGAAATAATGGACCTCAAAAGAGAATGGCGGTTCAGGAGTAGGTTTAAGGGCTTCTGACTCTGGTACATCACTGGCTTTTTTATTTGGTTATTTGGTAGTTTTATTTTGGTAGATTAGGCGGTGTATGAGATGAATTTGAGAGTGAATTTCTGTGGTTCCCGGTAGCTTAGTCGGTAAGAGTGCCCGGCGCGTATCTGGGAGACCCGGGTTCGATTCCCGGCTGGGTGAAGCGGAAATTTTTTCTCTCTAAATTCTAATTCTCTTAGAATTTTTTTAGACTGTAATTCACCCGACATTGTTCATGCCCTTGTATTTCTGTAACATTTTCCAAACACTTCCACTTATCGTCCTTCTTCAATTTACTCCTGGCAATGAATCTATTAATGCCTTTCTGCTTCACGACTCTTGTTGGGCCGCCGTTGTCCAGTTTTCCATCATAAATGAAGCAATAGAGTGGATGAGACATATTGAGGAAGATAGATAATTCCAACACAACAATAACGATAACAATTAATTGTTCATATGCAACTCCCAATACTTCGATCCGTCAGCTACGAAAGACACAAGGAATGTGAAGATCCCAAGTTTCCCCTCGATAGCCAGTTCCGTTTTACAATAGACGATGCCTGCGATCCAAGCAGATGCAAGGACACCTGCTCCTCAAAATACTAGTGAAGGGGTACAGGTAAGAAACAAAGACCCAACGATATTTAGGACTAGAACGACTACATCACTTGGAATTTCCGCACGCTATTTTATATTCGTTTCTTGATGTGAACAGTTTCACGTCTTCAAGCGATTTGACTAGAAACTAAAAATGAGCGAGTTTATATACATTTCGGGAATAGGGAAGAAGTGGGCAAGAAGTAGGGGGGGGGGTGTCCAGGTAATTAATTTAGTACACGAGAAAACCCTTTAGTCCCTATTGAAATACTTTCCAACCTGGGTGACTCACAGGTATACACATTGTCCACGTCAATCCTTCGCCAGTCCCTCACTGTGCTCAGCAGGGGGCCGCTAGCAAGGAGGAGGAGCACCACAAGGACTAGCTGGTATTGTGAATAATATTACGCGGTAGGAAAATCCAGAAGCTATTATGGAAAAGGTCACTTGCCATTGAGAGACCCAGGTATTCCATTTATAAATGATAACAAGAATTATAAATAAAATGGATTTGTTTTTCAACTCTTTGTTTTAAACTTTTCTAATGTTTAATTATATTTATTTGTGAAGTACAGATTTAAATTTCAGGTTACGATTCATGAGGGAATTCAACTTAATTAGAATTTTTTAAATTATTTACATAGCAAAGTTTGGCCGAGAAAATGAGAAAATTCAATGAAATTTGTTTATTTGTACTGCTGCAGGAGCGCACTTCAGGTTTGAATTGCCTGCGCATGACGGGAGTCACGTGACTCAGGCCCCGCCGCCAAGAGGCGTGGCGTCTCGGTCAGCTGATCGTTTGACGTGAAATCGCCAAAGAATTCTTGAAAAATTTATCATAAATTAACCGTGCATTTTTACATATCGATTCCTAACTGTATTTCAAAGTAAATTTTATTCGCTTCAAGATAGTATTTTTATTTTTGCGATTGAGTGAGAAATATCCGAGAAATATCGAGTTAAGAGCAGTCGGACGCATTTTTCGATAGTTTTCAATTAATTATAAATTTTCCTTACATGGATGACTTTAAAAAACTAGTATGTTGATCATGGAATCATAAGCTACCGATTGGTATAAGTTTCATCGGTTTCAAGAGGGCTTGATATGCACAATGCATCAAAAATCTAGAATGATTGGCCTCTACACTGTGACATATTTTCTTACCTCTGCGGACGGTGAAAAATACGCAGCCCTCAGCGACCAAACAACGAAAAGAAAGTTGGGCGCCAGCACGGGTGAACCGTGCAATTCAAACGACAAATCAAATCGACAATTACTCGAGACGAAAGAACAACCTCCGACAGCTCAGACAACCGCGGTGGCGGCTGGGTTCTCAATACAACTGGTTGTTCTGAAGTTTCCGAAATGACTTGGTTTTCTTATCTAACAAATTATCTAAAAAATTCAATAATCCGGGGAATAAATAATTTATTCAATAAACCCCCTTGTTCATTTCAATTCGAATCACCCCTCAGAAAATTAATAACACAAATATTCAACAAAAGCTAAAGACTCGATACACTAGAAAATCCCTAACCAATGATTGGTCAAAATAATAAAATACTAGTCAGTCAAAAGAATACGTTCAGTCAAAATTACGAAATCATGGATAAAGTCAAACTGTAGAAATGACTAGCGAGAATAAAGTCAAATAATATCACTGAATGGGAGGTTAATTTTCCGATAGAATAAAATGTCAAAATATCCCAAATCGAAGAGGTGACTGACATCGACCGCGGCCACTGAAATTGCCTCGGAACAGACAATACAAAAGGTGACCGCAATCAAGGTCAGATACGAATCACTCGAGCGTTGACAAGACGCTACAATTTCAACTGCCGATGCGATGACGAAATGATACAACAACTTCAAATATCGAAAACAAAAGTAATTACCGAAAATTTCGAATATCAATGTAGTTCTCAAAATTAGTTCAAAACTAAATACATTATTTGAAAGGATTTGTTCTACCGATTTCTCATTCGATCGGCAACCAAACCGTTGAAACGAAAGTCAAAATCCGTTCAGAGAAACCACTGAATTCCCGAGAAAATCGAACATCTCAAATCACAATATAATATCAAAATCATACGTCCAAATTAAATTATACAAAAGAGCTAATCTCTGCCGAACAGACAATAAGAACTCGCCCCGAAAATCAAAAGACTCTAATGGCGTCACTTCGCCCGACGATAAGCGTTGTCAAAAAGCGAACGAGCGAATTCTAATCGTTGTCGATTTAACACAGATACAAAATAACATTTCTGGAACTCTTTTTCCGCTCACCACAATCTCCAACGAGTCTAGTCCAGGAGCCAGGGCGAAAGATTCTCCAAATACTTCAAATCCCGTAAACGCTGGTGTCCACAACAAGACGAATTGCTCCACCAGCAAGAGGTTCTCCACAGAACAACAGCCCGTTCGCCACCCAAACGAGAAGTGAGGCTAAAACCCACGCTTCTCCCATGCGTTCGGGACACTTCTCGCCAATCGAACCCCATTGGCCAGGGCCGTTCCATGAGCCGCTCTGATTGGTTGTAATCCAACCAAACCAGACTTATTCTCCAATAAACACTCAGCTGTATGACAACGTCACCAAAATAGGGAATAAATATCCAATTCCTTTTCCCTTTATTTCGTATCATTACTGGACGTCTAACTTCAGTCCGATAATTTCTCTCGCACTGCCTAAACCATCACTTCCGGTTAGGCGAGGAGATCCAAAAATGGCCTCGCAAATCTCGGCCGATAACCGCCTTCGTCCCGTCACCGCCGACAAGTGGCGCCGCCGGTGAACTGCACTCGAGCTATCCCTCCAACGCGGGAACTCGATCCAAATACAAAAGCAGCTCTTTTACCACATAACGACTTTCTGGAGTTTCCCCCTTCCCAGCTCCCTGGAGACCTGACGTCCGAGGCTGCCGAAGTCCCTATATGTGGCTCGATACAATAACGAAAAAAAATAAAAAACCAAAGCATTAGTCAGAACCCCAAATAAACCCTTTTGACTCTCGCTTCGCAGTGATGACTTCTCGTCTGGATGGTAAATTTCACCGTTGAATGGTAGAAATAAAATAACACGTTACAACACAAAGGTCACTATAGATGAACTAGCTTTCAGGTAAACCCCTGGCCAGACTGGCAGGTAAATATCCCTCACAATATGGCTTTGCGTTCGTGAAACTGTGCACGCGCCTCTCAAACACCAACATATCAGCCAATTTATCCGAAAAGTCTAATGCGTGTACCGTGCTACCACATGTTGTCGAGGTACAATATCTTCCAATTTTCACAAAGCCTTATTGGCTAGAATCCTCAAATTTTATATGATCCTTCAAGGGTGCAAAGTTATTCATGAAACCCACGAGATCCGTCAGGTCCTTGAAAACCGCAGTAAGTAGAAAAAATGTTTGTGGTAGATTTCTCTTGCCCTTATTGTCTTTTCCGCTACTAACAAAGTTGATGGAGGCATCTTTCCTATCACGTATATGTAAAAAATTACAAGGAAACTGTATTTTACTCAGGCCCACAACCCATTCTCCTTCCAACTCAACTTGTTTCGGGAGCAATGTTGTATATTTTGATGCTGTATTATCAGGATGATAGTCCATGCTGCTGTTGCTTGGGAGTACCATATAAAATTCGTTCCTCTTCATTTTTTTCCAATGACGTGCAGCTCTGACGCAGGTATCCACGAATCAAATTTATCAAGATACCCCTCCCAATGAACAAGAATTTGTTTATTTTTCCCTCTTCCTTTAGAGCGTATGACACGTTAAACTACGAATTCATCCTTGTCTGTTTGTTTATTGATAAACACCAACTCTGGCTCGTAAAAAAATCCTTCAATTTGTTCATCAGCTAAATCTTTCAGCTTGTATATTGGTAATGACTGTTTCAGGATTGCTTTCGTTATTTAGAATATTTCTTTACTCCAATTAGTCTCATATCCTTTCTCAAAGATGCCTTTCGCTCGACTGATGCGCACATAGTCCCCAACTTTGTATTTAAAGGTTTTTTTACGAGATTTCTCCGACTTGTACCGATTTTGTATATTACTCCATGCATGTGGAGGATTATCGATAGTAACAGCCGCAGGTGTCATGTTTATTGATGAATGTCTCGAGTTGTTCTAAGAGTCGATAATTTGTTCCAACACATCAGTATATTTATATGCCGGACTATGTGTAAAGTAACGTCACATGCGCTCCTCCAATGTCCGATTGAAACGTTCCACGATTGCCGCTTTCATGTCAGGATTACGCGCAATACGAAATTAAATTTTTTTACCAGAGAAAATTTTTTGGACATTGCTAGCCATAACCTCTTTTCCCTTGTCAGTTTGTAAACAAACAGGCACACGACCACCGCTCCTTCCCATTATATGTTTAAAGCCCTGGAGTACCTGCGGTGCCGACTTGTCCTTCAATGGTTCAACCCAGGCAAACTTGCTTAAAACGTCAATGGCCATAAGTAAATATGAAATGCCATGATTGTATGTCTTTAGTGATCTCAACTCAACCAAATCAGCCTCCCATACATCATCAATGTTTATCACTGTATAATGCAACCGTGGAAATTTACGTCTGATGGGTGTGTGGAGTGTATAAGTATTCTGGGCATTAAGCCAGTTTTTTATTTCATTTTCAGGTATTTCTTTTTTTATACTTTGACAAAATATTTCTACCCTCTGTATATGGGGGGCTAAAGGGCTAAAATATGTCCCCGATAGTTTTTCTTGGTTTAAAATGGAAGTCATGATGATAGTCCTGAGTCCTTCGCTTTGTAAGGAGGGTTTATGCGTGCTTTTTTCAAGTTTTTACGCGTACAATGTACAAGAGATGTGCGTGGTATATCACCTTTCCCTGTATGACGCTCATCTATAATGTCCTCGTCCTCCGAAATTTCAGGTTCTTTTCGACGTTTAATATCTGGTAGTGCAGGTGAAGGTCGATGAAATTTAGGATTGCCCAGAAACTCCCGGGGTGTGTTTAGACTTAGAAGATACATCGGAAAATATTCCCATCCTTTAGCTGAATATGTTTTCCATGCTCTGACCACATCTTGTATCAGACCCACAATATTAACGCCAGTTAATGATGTCCCATCCAAAGTCACTTATCCTTTTGCATCCGACTTGAGTCTTTTACTAGTGTCTACGGCGTCAATATATTCAAGTATACCTGAGGCTTTCCTTTGGTATACTGCAGGTACAGTAGCCATAACAGCATTTGGATCGTATCGTTCGCCAGACCCCGTCTCGTCGGGGGTCTCCGTTTCTTGCACAGGTACTTTACTCTGCTCTGTATAAAACAAATACCTTCTCAGAACGTCATTATACAATTTCCATTTTTCATGATCGTTCTTGGGTTATTTCGAATTCAAAATTTCCAATAATTGAGCATCGAATTGAGTTGTAACGGTACCAGGGGTTTGAGCTGACGGCTCAATTTCATTAATTAATTCAGTTAAAACACGGTGAGCATCGTGTGTAGAATTTTTTTTAGCCGTTCCACACTATCTTTTGGCACGAGTATCATTTTTCGTGCATGCTCCATTGCTATACAACTGCTGAGATGAGGAATATTTCCGTGCAGTAAATTCAGAGCACACTCACAAATGCAGCGAATCCAATCTTTATTAGCGTGTTGTATTATTGCTCGTCGTAACCTAGGAGGAGCGTGAATGAGCGCGTGTAATAAGGCAGTATTCTTTTCTCTGAGCGACTTGCGAACACAGCCGCTTCCAGAGCGACTTGTCTTTGCTATTATACAGGAACGACTGGTACACTCCGCAATGAGCCTCCTCCTGTTATATTGTAATCTTCCGGAGAATATAAACATAGTGATAGGGATCGCTAGGGAATACATTGGTACGAAATCTGCAGTTTTCAGGAGTCGACTGTTTTAAATCAAGCAACAAATATCCATCAGCCTCCGATGTGGCGTCAAAATAGGCCTCCTGTAGAAATTTTGGGTCCTGTGGGTATATCTGACGAGCCAAATGTGCTATTTGTACACGATCTCGAGCATTTTTGAATACTACTATATAATTTGTATTCAATGAAATATCTCGCTGTTCTTTGCCTTGGTGGAATAAATTTTGAGATATAAACATAATACTGAGATTTTTGTGATGACTGCCTTTTGTGAATAAGTTGACTATTGCACCATTCGATAATTCACGCATCAAGTCGTCCACAACAACCAATTTTGCTTTATTATCATAAAAATCTCCGGATCTTGGTAAACCCTCTCGAAATTCGACAAAATTTTTGTCATAATCCGAATATCCATTCTGCCACTCTGCATAATAGAAAATCACTTTTTCAATCGGTGTATCACACGGTTCTGCAATTTTTTTCAGATATCTTTTAACAAAAAATGTTTTCCCAAAACATGTGGGTCCACAAATCGTGGCAGTGAAGGGAGCTTTCCACCTTGTATCCATGTTGCCGTCTGATTAAGGATTGTAAACAACTCATCATTTTATACACTTGTATAAGATATTCAAAAAGTAGTATGCATTTCAAAATGACAGGGGGGTGTCGTAAGGCCCAAGCGTTTGACCTGCTAAGGGAGGCTATTACCTCATTGGTCAAGGACAATACGCGTAGGCGTGTACAGGTAAAATACTGGAGGTATACACTTATCCTCCCTATGGCCAATAGTAGGACACTGACTTTTTCAAATATAGGCTGATTTTTTTCTCACTTAGCCACAGTTTCCTAAAAGTTGTTCAGAATGACGGACCCAAACGATTTACCAGGGCCTAGTGGTGCTTCTAGAGGAAATACCCCACCTCTGGAGTGCGATTTCGATTTGATCAATAATTTTAATCTTGACTTATTGAGTGATTTTGAAATTCAAGGTAATTTTGATGTGGATTTATTCGAGAGTTTTAACCCCGAGTTCTTTGATATTTAATATGGTGGTGGTAAAAATGTGATCAATGATACTGAGGCGCTCAAAGCCATTGAAAACTTCTATCTAGATTTACTAGATTAACACAATGGTAAGTATCACATTTTATGTTAATAATGATAATGAATATTTTTTTCTAAAAAATATTTTTACCATTGAAAATAAATTCAATTTCAGATGCTCAATTTGACCGAAATGAAGAGGCAGAAGGCCCACCGTCAGCTCTGAGAACAATACAAAGGTCACGCCAGAGGCTCCCNTGTGATCAATGATACTGAGGCGCTCAAAGCCATTGAAAACTTCTATCTAGATTTACTAGATTAACACAATGGTAAGTATCACATTTTATGTTAATAATGATAATGAATATTTTTTTCTAAAAAATATTTTTACCATTGAAAATAAATTCAATTTCAGATGCTCAATTTGACCGAAATGAAGAGGCAGAAGGCCCACCGTCAGCTCTGAGAACAATACAAAGGTCACGCCAGAGGCTCCCTCGTTTCAAACTCGACACACATGTGATGGAGTTAAGAATTAACCCTTTGCCTGAAGGTCGCAATCCGACCGAGTGGGTGGAAGAAGCTTTTCGAGATGACTACAATAATATCATAGAAACCGGTGGCCGTGGAGTGAATCGAACGTGCGTCACATTCAATTTTGCAAATATGCAAAGAGACAACGCATGGATAAGCCCACGTGCGATTAATGGATACGAGTTTCAAGATTTGTGGAATCTTGTGAGCTCTATTGCACAGAGCGCCAATGGTTTCGACTGTGCCGACACATTTTGGATAAAACTCTATGTAGCTGAAGCCCCTGCAGGTCAAGGAGACTTTCTTGAAAAGGGCGTGAAAAGAGGACTGAGCAGAAAATGTGTTCTTCAAATTTCCAATGAACATGGCTTGTGTTTAGCCCGATCACTTGTTGGGGGCAGAGTATACGCCAAGAAATTGAAGGCCAGAGCTGACGAGGGTGGAATAAACGAGATGTGGCAGGTCATTTGACAATATAAGGGTAAAGGGCAACGTGAGGAAGCCGAACGCTTAACCCGGGCTGCTAGGGTCGTTGTTCGTGACGATGGTTGTGCTTTAGAGGAAATTGCCCAATACCAATGATACTTGGCAAAAGAAGGATGCATTCCCGGTAGCTTAGTCGGTAAGATTGCCTGGCGCGTATCTGGGAGACCCGGGTTCGATTCCCGGCTGGGTGAAATGAAAATTTTTTCCCTCTAAATTCTATTTCTCTTAGAATTCTTTAATGCCTAAAGGAGGTTAGGCGGTATATGAGGTGAATTTGAGAGGGAATTACTGTGGTTCCCGGTAGCTTAGTCGGTAAGAGTGCCCGGCGCGTATTTGGGAGACCCGGGCTCGATTCCCGGCTGGGTGAAATGAAAATTTTTTTTCTCTAAATTCTAATTCTCTTAGAAACAAGGTCTATGCCCTCAAAAGAAATGGAAAAGAACATCCTATACTCTACGATGGCGCACCTGAACTGACGAGCAGAAATATATCTGCCCAATATATCCTGCCCATTGTGGATTATCCGCAAGGCAGACACTACGAGCCGATTCAAAATTTACCTTCTTTTTTCGGCGCTACATATTATTGTGAATATTGTAATAAGACCTACAACGCTCGAGGGCATGTTTTTGATAAAACTTGTGAGAGGTGTCTGAAAAATCCTCCGTGTGACTCTACAATCGTCGATAAAATAGTGTGTGACGAGTATAATCGAGAATTCCACGGTCAATTGTGCTTCGAATAACATAAAAAAGCAGGGTCTTACAGCGGAAACAAGCCAGCCGTATGTGGACACATAAAATTGTGTAAAAAATGCAATGTAAAAATTGATCATCGGAAAATTCAGAAACATGTGTGTGACAAGTATTATTGTACCGTATGCCAGAAGGACGAACATATTTTTCATCTATGCTACATGACTACATAGAAAAGTAAAAAAAAATTAACAATCAAACGCGTGGCATTTGTTTTCTATGACTTTGAGACGAGACAAGATGAGCTGATGCAAGGAACTGATGATCGAGATACGCGGTAGCGTATCGGCCAAGAAAAGTTTTGACCGGCTGAGCAAAACGTCAGGTTTGACCGACTGAGCAAAACATCAGGCCGAGAGCACCGCGTATCTATACACGACAGAACTTCCCCCTCCACTACCTCTAAATGATTTACATTCGGTATAATGAAAACGGGACAACAAATCGGGAAAGTCTCGTTAGTTACATTATATAAATCGCCTATGAGCTTTTCAACGGTCTAACTATGGTATTTTTTGGATTAACAGTAAAAAAGATAGGCGCATAGCAACGAGTTGATATTCATATTCTCGCGATCCACATTATAAAGTGTGAGAATCAAGTTATAACGTTAACAGCGCCGGTCCAACTGAGCTTCATATCCAACGTTGAAGTGTTCCCACCAGTGCATTTGAATGTGGGTTGTGATGTTGTTATGGAGAACCACAGAAAATGTTCTTCTTCACGTTAAATTACTTATTAGAATGAAACGGAAAATCGACTCGGTGTTCTATTTTGTTTTCTCTCGTCGCAAATTCGAATTTTTTCCCTCGCCATATCTATATGCATATGCAGACCTCGGACATAAAGGTAGTTTATACACTGTTTGTGAGGTTATCGGTTTATGTTTGGAATGTGACAAAACGGAGATGTGTCGAAAATATTATGTGATCAAGTATTAAATGTCCGTGAATAGTTGAATTCCAAAAGAAATTATATATTTTTCTCCGAGTGTAACAGAAAATGTTTTCATTCCGTGGAAAAAAATTCACTAAATTAAGTGACAGTGAAATGCGAACAATTTTGTGATTATTTAGGAAAAATTCGTAGGAGACGGTGGAATTAAATGGACGCTTTGAACCCTTTCCAAAATGTTGATGTCTTATTGAAGTGCTGATGAAATAGATTTTTAAAAAATTAAAATACAGTCAGCCCCTTTGTAATAAGCTTAGACTGAGCTCTTATACACATCT
>NW_021681261.1:58423-72318 GCF_001412515.2 Diachasma alloeum | reverse complement strand
TCTCAATGGAATAAATATTCTAAAAAAATTCTCCATGAAATAAAAAATCAGTAGGAGCAGGACCAACGTTCTTGGCGCGGAGTTTTTCAATTCAGTGTCTGTATCAATCTATTCCTCCATCCTTTGATTAGCGCCAAGGACGTTGGTTCTGTTCCTACTGATTTTTTATTTCATGGAGAATTTTTTTAGAATACTTATTCCCTTGAGAACTTTTTTTCTTATAGAAACCTGAATGTGCATTATCACCATTTATTCAAAATTCCTAACTTGGCTTCCTTTTTTAGTTCTATGTATTTTTCAAAAACTTCGATTTCTCAGTAGGAATCAAACAAAACTTTTTCTTGGCTCAGTTTTTTTACAAAAACATTTGTTTTTGTGTTTTTAGGCAAGATCAACATACACGTACCAACGCTTTGCGTAGCCCAAACTGTGTGCAGCCGCTGTACAGACATGAACGATGACGATATTGCGAAGATTAAGGAAAATCTTCAAAGCCCGTGCAGTGTGTGTAAACCTCGAGAAAATGTTTTTGATGGCGAGGATCCTGTGCGTCAATTACAATCAATTACATCACATCGATGGGTAAGGCGTACAAAATAGTATATTCGGTTATTAGGCCGAAAAAAACTTTTCTGGTAAATATGAGGTTTGCAGCACGAGCCGAACGCAAGGGGTGCAATCATATTCGGCAGAAAAGTTTTTTTCGGCCGTATGACGAACGATATATTTTTTGTCATGACGGCCGTAGGCAGAGATTCGTTTCGCTTCGCGTCCGTGAAACGCTGCCTTACGGCCGGAATGACAAAATAGTAGTGTGTATTGCTCACAATGCGAAAGGTTATGACTTCCAATTTATTTTGAGGAATGTCATGCGTAGAATTAATAACGAAATTAAAGCAATTATTAAGGTCACAAACATTATTTTGATGGATTTCTAGGATATACAAATTTATAGATAGTTTAAATTATTTCCACATGGCTCTAGCCAGTTTGCCAAAGGCTTTTGGATTGGGAGATATTGCAAAAGGTCATTTTCCACATTTTTTCAATACAAAAGATAATCGGGACTATGTAGGGCCTATACCTGACTAGAAATATTACGGCGCGGACACGATAAATGTACAAGATTGAGAAAAATTCTTCACTTGGTACAATGAACGAGTAGTAGAAAATTATGAGTTTAATTTTCGTGAAGAAATTCTCCATTATTGTAGACATGATGTTACAATTTTCAGACGAGCGTGTGTGGAGTTTCACAAATTAATTATGAACGCTGGGAATGTTTGCCATTTTATAGAGTAACGATTGCTTCGACTTGTATGCGCATTTTCCAAACAAATTTCTTGAAAGAAAAATAAATAGGTATTATACCTCATGGAAAATATCGTTTAGGATAAACACAGTCAAAAATAGCAATTGAATGGCTCCTGTGGGGTGAACATTGCGAGAATCATCGAATATTACACGCCGGGCGTACTCGAGAACACAGGACGGAATCAGGGCATCGGCTAGATGGTTATTGGGAAGATGCTAAAAATAATAAAAAAAATGCATATCAGTTTCACGGATGTTATTGGCACGGTTGTCCACGGTGTTTCAAGTTTAATAGAGATAAAGAGTTGAGCTACAAGAATACATTAGAGAGTCGATCCGAGAGAATAGGAGCAATTACACGGCAATTGCAAAATTTGGGTTATGAAGTCGTTGAAATGTGGGAATGCGATTTTATTCGGAAAAAAAAGATAGATCTTTTGCTGTCAAACTTCGTTGAAAACATCGATCGGCAAATGTTTATTGCCTTAGATCCGCGCGATGTATTTTTCGGTGGCCGCACGGTAAATACCGTAACACACTATAATGTTAAAGAGAATGAAAAAATTCGCTATGTCGACGTTTGTTCGTTATATCCATATGTTTTAAAGACAGTGATTTTTCCCATCGGTCACCCCACTGTACATATAGGGGACGATTGTCATATCATATGCCCTAGTAATGATATTTCGCAGATAGAAGGGCTTGTAAAATGCCGCATTTTACCTCCGCGACGATTATTTCACCCAGTTTTACCTGTCAAAGCACACGGTAAGCTACTGTTCCCTCTCTGTGGGTCATGCTGCAAGGACCTAGTGTAAGGCAATTGCCCTCATGATGACCCCACTGACCGCGAGTTTTTGAGGACTTTGGTAGCCCCAGAGCTTCGTAAAGCAGCAGAGGTGGGATATAAGATTTTGGCAATTAGTGAAATTTGGGAGGATAAAAAAACAACGCGTTATGATCCTGTGACACGAACAGGAGGTTTATTTGCCGAATATATAAACACTTTCATGAAAATCAAACAAGAGGCTTCCGATTGGCCAGCAGAATGCACAGATGATAAATCCAAGGATAGATATTGTGATGTATTTTTCCAAGTGCGTCTGCGGGATTCAGGCGCGTGGTTCTCCACGAACTTTTGGCGACCCTTTGGACTCTCTCAACCCGAAATCAGAACGACAGGAGTAGTTAGTACACAGTCGGGGGAGACTTCCGGTCCCCCTTGCCCCCCTTTGTCTGTTATGATAGCCCAGCTGGTATGATATGAGAGAGATGCGTCGGCCACCTGTTCGGGGTGGGGGAAGGCCCACGGGTCTGCGGAGAATGAGTGGGAAGGGGGGAGGGGGTAGTGGGTTGGAAAGGGGGTGGTGGGATGGAAAGGGGTCGGTGAGGTGGAAAGGGGATGATGGGGTGGTAAGGGGGTGGTGGTTTGGAAAGGAGGTGGTGGGATGGAAATGGGGTGGAAAGGTGGGATGAAAAGGGGTCGGTGGGGTGGAAAGGGGGTGGTGGGTGGTTGAAATGATGAGAATATGTTTATGATGAAGCAATAATTTTTTTTTTTTTATGGATTAAATTTATGATACATGTTGAGAAGTACAAATCAGTTATAGTGAGCTCCATGTTACCCACTGAACAGTTAGAGAATAAATGGTGTACCCCCATTTGCGATGACTTTTTTCAGGTTTTTTTCTCAGGTTAGGGAGTAGGGGAAAGAGTTCAAAGAAATAAAGAATATTTCAAAGTATGTATAAAAAATTTATTAATTTTTTTTCATTTCAGATACATTTTTTCAATTGTAATAATAATCATTCGGATTCAATTTCATAGTTTCAGAATTGAGAGACTCTTTAATCTTTTCGATTACACGAGGTAATACAATATGGGCCTTGAAATTAAAAACTTCTCCAACAAACAAAGATGTAAAAGGATACGTTAGAAAACTGCGACGTACAATTTTATTACATGCATAACACAAATCTCAATAATTTTTTAACAGATAATTTCCAATTTCTTCTTCGTCGGGTACACTTGTCTCGTACGATGTTTTCATGAGATCCGTCCAGACAAAGTCGGCCGCCACGTCGATGAGGCAGTTGAGATAATCTCGAAGACGTAGACCGAGAAAAACATCTAACCATTCGTTAACCCACGACACTTTTTTCCAAATGTTTTTTACGGTCACAACATGCATGACCAATTTGCATTCATTCTGAGTGAATATTACACACCGCTGAGTACGACTCGTACCGAAGCTCACAATCAGGTCACCACATTCGACGATACTGAAGCGTCGATGTTCAAAGCTTTGGTAATCAAAGTAGTCGAGAATATGCTCCAAGTTGTTTGTTAGTTGTTCCCATGTATCAAATGCCACAGTGATTCTCCTGCGCGAATCATGGCCATAGAGTTGCACGGATGGCACAATCGATGAATTTTCTCTCAGGTCTATGCCGACACTAAGCCTTTTCGTCATTGAATTATTCAATGCAAAATCACTGCAAAGCACAAGTGATTGCCCCGGCCATGAAATTTTTTCTTTATAATTAGCCATGGCTATTTCAGGGTAGATGAAAAACTGAATCTCCCGCACAGCTCCTCAACCCTTTTATANTACAGCTCCTCGACCCTTTGATACGTATGAAGGAGTAGGAGGGGAAACATGTAACTGAATGGCGGCGAGGCAAATTAAAATACGACGCAATTCGAGGGGCTGGCATAAATTGGGCCGTCATCGTATTTTTCAGATGATATTTTCTCTGAATCCTCATTTTTTCCATCCTTTTTGTTGGAATAGACACAGCTACACACCACTTTCCAGAATACCCATACAACAGGGGTACGGAACAGGTAACCAAGGAACCTGGCGGCTAATATAATCTCTCCGAAAATTGTCCAATACCACATTTTGTCTTGGCTTTGTTTTTCACGCTTTTGTTCGCCAATATACTCTAGATTTTTTTTAATCTCGTCGAGAGTCGCATCATACGATAAGGTTCCGGGAATATTTGCACCCGTCACGACTCGTGGTATATCGGTTTGATTATAAGGTGTCCGAAAGGGTTCATATCCTGCAATTTGTGGGAGTATGTTCGAAATATTCAAACGAGCTGTAGGATTATATTGATACGCGGTTTCTGCTGCGATAACTTGGTAGCCCATAAATGATGCGTAGGATGTGTGTGCATGACAGCCATGTTTTACACGTAAAATTCCCGATCCAGAGATTGCCACTGATTCCTTTGAAGAGTCACCACAAAGTATTTGAACTTTTTCTTCTTCAGGCAGAGAATAAAGCCAGGCCCTCATATTATGGAATTGCTTCCAGTATCGATTGAATGTTTTGCTAATTCTGATGTCACAATCTTCAAACGGGTCATGTTTATCACCAGTTATCAAGGATATTTCACAAATAGGATGCATAGATGATTTGTAGAAAGGATAACTAGGTGCGCATATATGATAATTACGTGTCTCAGAATAGTGAGGGAGATCATCCTCATGAATGAGAGTATAAACGGTTTGTTCATGCGAAATGACTAAATAATCCGTCCCAATATATGCCGAACCTTTTTTGTTATCTCCAAATATTTGAAGCGTTGGGAATGGATGCGTCTTAAATAATGAACTTGTGGGTTCAAAAGAGGTACATGTAGCACTAGTAACAGTTTTCCACCATGATACCCAATGGACGTCTTGAAAATTTTCCCCAATTCTCCTGCACGCACTTCTTCCATAAAAGAGGAAATACACGTTTTTTATTATCATTATGACTCAAAAACTTATTCACAACATCTTCTAGGATTCGAGGTGTTGTGAGTCCAGGGTGTATGAATCCGAGTTTTGCAAAATACACAGAGTGAATCACTGTCTGTAAATTATCGACATAGGTATCAATTTCCATTTCTTTATGGCGCATCCATTGCTCCAGATGATTAATATATGTAATTTGATTCTCAGTATTTTGAAGTTTATTCACTTTAAGTACGATTCTGTCTAATAAAATATTATGACGAGTTGAACGGTTTTTAATAGTATCAATTTCATCATGAATACGATGAAACTCTGATTCCACTATATGTGTTTGATTAGCAACCAAAGTGGTCATACTCTTCTGAGTCTCGTACAGTTTATCAATTTCTTTATTGTAATATTCTGCATCTTCCTCATTCAGAGTACCAAAGAGCGCACGGCTTATACCTCCGATAAAACCCAGAGGTACGCTTCGTTTCACAGTGGTTGTATCATCATCAGCTGGTTCAGGCTGGATCTCCATGAGAGATTCAATATGTTTCAGATATTTGTCCGCCACTTCGTACTTCGATTTTATGTAACTCGTATCAAGAAACGATGCACAACAATCACGTGTTTCATACTCCCAACATATCGTTTCATGAGATTTTACTGCATTCGGTGACAAGAAAGGTTTTTGAGATTGGAAGTAATTCATATCAATGTATGTCACTAATCGCCATTCACCTTTGGAGAAACGGATTGATGCATTGGTTCAGAATACAATCCTACTTTCGAGTCAATTACAGTTTTCGTAAAATTAACAATCTGCAAACTTCCAGGGGAGACTGTCAGTGTTATCAACAATGCCATGAATAGATACAACGCCATTTCAATCTTTGTTTACTTTGTTCCAACTCACAAAAAAAAATGAGACCGGAAAATAATTTCCGAGATGTGATCTCTATCACTCCCCGCAACTGAATGAGTAATGTATCGTTATCCGAGAATTATATATCAAATGAATACTCAAAGGATTAACAAGATGGCCAATGTATCGTAGTGACTACCCCCACCACTGAGACACAGACAAGGGAGTCCCCCTGTAGACGAAAAAAAAAATAGTCGCTCAGTTGGAAAAAACGAAATGGATCTCCAACAACTTTTATACTACCGTTCTCATCACCCAGTAAAAGATATTCCGGAAATACGTTTAAGAGAGTGTCTCATTCAAAGCAGATATTGAGCATGTCTCGATACGGTGAACGGAGCTCCACATTTACATGCAGGAGATACCTGGCTACTTAGACTCGATAGTGAGAATGACCAAAAGATAATTACTCTTTTATTTACAGCGTCAACCCCCGGCACTCGTGAGCATTGCCGCAGCATCTTTATTGAACTATGGAAAGGTGAATACCGAAGATCCAGGAGAAATTGACATAGCAGTGAATATTATTGAACAATGCCATGATATCATGTTTTTTGCAATTGATCTACGATGCAAAGAAGTTTTGATGCAGACATGGGATCATGTTGATGATGAAATGGACACTTAATATTGTGATATCCGGTGTCGTACAGGAGGTATTTTATCTGGAGGACCCATCAAATGAAGTCATTGTACTTTCGGCTGATAAGATTGACGCTGCTGAAGCTTCAGCGAAAAAGCGACTTCTGGAGGACTCGGGAGACGAAGATGATTCTCCACAGCAGAAAAGACCCTCCAGAGCTAAGAGATATCTGCTTGCTGAATTGGAGCAGGAGGTGAAGGATCTCGAGAACGATCTCTATACAGAAGCTGAACGCATCGAGCGAAAAAAAGAATTGGGTAAATATATATATTTTTTCGGGTGTTTATTTTGATTTGTGTTGATTGTTTCATTTATAGTTGATATGTGTTGTTACGTGTTATTTTCCATCACAAATAGCATTTCTTTATTCGACCCTTTCGCGTGTGGGTTTCTAATTTAAAAATCACCAGATGGGAAGTCACCAACCGACAGCGAGAGTCACGAGAGAGGTTCAGTATATTTTGTTAATTATTTTGTTTTGTATTGCCTTCTGTATTGTTTGAATCGAATCTGGCGCCGACATCGTGGGACTGAGGTGGCAACGTCTCCGGGAATCGTCGAGGGACTTGGGGACACTTCGAGTTCGTGATGAGAGCCTCATGGGTCTTCGGATTGCCAGAGGTCGCCAGCTCTCGGGCAACTCTAGGGGAAACGTGACGTAGGAGCCCGGCTGGTTCAATGTGGAAGGGGAAGTGAACGATTTCACCAAGATCAGAAGGAGGTTGAGTTGAATCATCCTGTGGGGACAGAATGGTCTGGAGAATGATTTGGAAGGATGTCAGAGGACATTTGGATTTATTTGATACTCTGGGATAAATTGTTTTTGATTAAATAATGTCTGAGAAGTCACTGCGCATGCGCCGACGGACTTGGTTCGGCCATGTGAGCAACAGAGTCTAGTTGTTTGGAAACTGATTGGAGGAGTGAACGGAACGAGCAGCCAATGAGCGTCGTTGCCGCGTTTTCACGGTCCAGCGTGGTCTCGCTGGGAAAACGAACCTCACTTCCCGTTTGGTGTTTCGTCACACGTTGTGTTTGAACAATTTGTGGAGTTCGATTGCGTTAATTTCGGAGTTTTGGGGAGCCTGAAGGCGCTCTGGAAGGAGAAACAAACCTGTGGAGGAAGCCCCGAGTGGACCTGTCTGGAGGAAGGTCCCGAGGACTCGGATTTGAGGAGTTTTTGGAGACGTTTTCCGGAGACATCGAGGTGGACTGCTAGGTGAGCGGGATGGCTACAACTCTGTATGACGCACCTGTGTGAATTTGTCGTGAGTAGGACTCTGGCCAATTTTAGAGTTTTGAATAGATGTTCTGTGCATCTTAGTCCCGTAGGACTTTTAGAGTTTCGAAATAATTTCCGGATAGAATCCTAGTCACTCTGATCAGTAATTGATTAGTGGGTCTCTTTTGTCTCTCTCTCGTGCGTATTTGGAATTATTGTGTTTGATCATTCGATTTCGGTTGTCTTGCGATATTGAGTCATTTCGTAGAGTTTCAGGCTCTCGTGTTTCATGTTGCGAGTGACAATTATTTTATGAATATTTTATTTTTGAAACGATGCTTGGAAAATTAGTTAGTGTTGCGTCTAAATGAATTTGTGTTAGACGAATACTCTCGCTGTCAGTTAATATTCAGTGAGGGACATTGAACGTAGGTCTTTTGTGTCTCGTGATCTTGCTTCGTTTCGCTGGCCCGTTGTCTTGAGTTTTCGTATTTGGTTCGGGCAGCCAGTTTTACTTGTCACGTAGACGAATTCTTGGGTTTCGATCGTTCAGTGTTGTTCAATCTACATGATTATTGTTGACAATATTTTGATTCTGATTTCTTATTTTTCTCTTTGACATTGTTTATTCTTGACTTTTGACTAAATTGACTAAGTATGTTACGTCTTTATTTTCCTATCAGAATTCTTTATTTCTTGGACAATTGTAGAATCAGTAACTATCGAAGCCTCATGATCGTTGATCGATCGAAACAACCAAAGGGGGTTTTTTTCAAAGAAATTGTCTTGTTTTATTTGTATCGAGTCATCTAAGTATGATTAAATATTGTGATTTTCCCCCGCAATCTTGAGTTAAATTTATTTATTCGGTCGATACCTAGTCATACTTTAATCTAAGCTTCACCAGTGACCTTCACGCCGTTGTTCGGTCGGAGTTAGCAGGAGACCGTTTCGAAGCTTGGGATTACTCTGGAAATTTTGCTTTTGGCTGTTCGTTTCGTTCCAGTGGTCGTTCTGGTAATAACGACCTGGCGCTCGACTTATTTATTGTTTCAGGGTTGTCGTGCATCGAAGGGCTACGTAGTGGATCGAGGGTTCCGTGAACCTCAGGAAATTACGTCACAGTGTAAAGAATTCCGTCAACTAATTTTTTTCTTCACTGTTTGTTACAGCAAGTATGAGAACAATATATTCATGTGCATGGTGCCCAGTTTTCTCCGCGGACATTGATGAGGCTCTCCTGGGTGTCGAGGAGATTGCCCAAGAAGAGTACTCACCACGTGAACAGCAACCAAAGGAGGATGAAGGCCCTCAATGGGAAGGGCAATCATTATTTTGCTGTGGGATGCAAGTGCATTTCTATCAGCAAATATACAGGAAATGTCACAAGGATTAGACCGGTGATGCGTGGTACGGTCGAGATTAGAATTGAAGATGTAAGTATTCTATTTTTCATCACTTTCATTTAATTATCGGCTTTTCTTCTAAACACGTTTTTTTTGTTTTTTTTGTTACAGCGATCACAAAACTGGAGAGTTCAAAAAGTCATGAGGCCCTAAGTTCGTGGAAATATTCAATGTAATTTTGTCAAAATATGTAGAAGAATTTAGTTTGTATTGAAAAAACAACTTGAGATTAGTTTGTAAATTGGAAATAATCACGATCTAGTAAGTTGAAAACAATTTATAAAATATTGAAACCATTTGTAACGCTGTAATTTTTCTTGAAAATATATGAAATTGAATTTCAAATGTCTGATATTTACTAAAAAATCCCTTCCGTATTTTTTTTCTTTTAGACTTCATTGTTCTCTATAATTTTATGTTGACTCCCAGTTTTAAATATGTGAAAAAATTTAGTTTGTATTAAAAAATTTTGAAATTACTTTATCAATTGGAAATATTCACGTCTACATCGTACGTTGAAAACAACTTGGAAAATATTGAAACCTTTTGTAATGATATAATTTTTTTAACCATCTAATTTTTCTTGAAAATATATGAAAATTTCATCGTTTTCTATACTTTCATCTGGAAATATTCACGTTTACATCATAAGTTGGAAACAATTTTTTAAAAAATGAACCCATTTCAAACGATGTAATTTTTTCTAACGATCTAATTCTTCTTGAAAATATATGAGAAGTTTATTTTCAATATCTGTTACTTACAAGGAAAAATCCCTTCCGTATTTTTTAGATTTCATGGTTCTCTATACTTTCATGTTGACTCACAGTTTTTGAGTTATTGTTATCAGCGAATAGTTCCATTTTTCACTTCAATAATCTTGTGACCTCTGAATGAAATTTTTTTTGTGGTTCAACAACAACAACAATTAAAAAAATCGACGTCCAAAGGATGTATTCTCGTTTTCTATATATTCCACAAGAGGAATTTTCAAAAATATTTTCTGGTAATATTTTTTATCCGAGCCTCCAGATGAAGATCTTGCTACGTATTTATTACTTCTTCAA
The DNA here is from genome assembly GCF_001412515.2 of Diachasma alloeum. NCBI lineage: Eukaryota > Metazoa > Arthropoda > Insecta > Hymenoptera > Braconidae > Diachasma > Diachasma alloeum. The sequence goes on along the minus strand of NW_021681261.1, from coordinate 62,006 downwards.
GTATAAACATCCTCTTCCAAGATTGACCACCAATTTGCCACTTTGTTCCGATTCTTACGAGTCCTTATCGCTATCCTTCTTTCCAAACATGCCGTCTATTTACACTATTCTTTCGGTGACTACCTTCTTGCATCACACGACCTTAAATCCTAACATTGTTTTGTTTGGCCTGCTTGTCCAAATGCATCTTCCTCTATGTTTTAGCATCTCTCTTCTCGAATTCTTGATGGCTTGGTATTTTCAAACTTCTGATTGGTCTGTAAAATACAGACTCTAGGGGTTTGTGGCTCAGTTTTTTTCTTTCCAAGATCATAGTTATCTGAGTGATCATGGAGGGTGGACACGGTAATATCGATGAATTCCTCGATGAACTAATGTCAAATGCTTTTGAAAAAATGTTTTCGCCACCAGGAAACGTTCGCGATAATCCAAGTAATGAAGATTTTAATGATACAAGTGATGAAGTTTTTAATAATCCGAGTGATGAAATCCTGAACCCTTTTTTGCATCAAATATTCGCACGGGGTCATGAGGATTTAGTGATACTCTGGGAATATTGTGGAACAAGAGTTGAATAATCATTCAATACATAATGAACCCTTGCACTTCGTGAATCGTTCTTCAACATCCGGACAAATGCAAATTGGTGGTGGTAGTGTTGAACCATTAACTTTTGTTCGTCAGACACATACCAGAAATAATTTTTTTGGTATGGATTCATACACCGACAGTAGTATGCATAGGCCCCATTGAAATCAAATGTGGGCGAGGGGTGTGTGGGGCAGGGGGGGGTGGTTCTTGCCGAGTGCTGACCAGGCAATGAGAGTGGGAGAAGGAAAGTCATGCGTTGTCGCGGCAGTGGCACAATGCAAGACTTTTTTTTCTTATTATTATAATTCATTCAAACCCCATGGGGTGTTTTTTTTTCTTATTGCGAGTGCTGCGTATACGGCACGGCAATGAGAGTGGGGGAAGGAAAAAACTCATGCATTGTCACGGCAGCGGCAATGCATCAGTTTTTTTCTTATCATTATAATTGATTTAAACACAATTTGGTGTTTTTTCCTTATGATGCGTAGGGGGGTGATCTACACTTTTTTAATTTCTCTCAACTTCTCCATCTAAAGGGAGAAATTATCTTGAATTTTTGCATTTTTATTTCTCAAATTTCAGAATTTTTGAGATTTATGCATGGGGATGCTTTTTTCATCTCTTTTATAAAATTAAGAAATGAAACTTTTTTCGCTTCTTGACTTCCAGAATTATGAAAATAATTCAGGAAGAATTTCATTGTGGAAATGACTTCAGGGATTCTCACTCCTGAATCATTTCTTCAAGAAGAAATATGCCGCGCACTTTCGATTGTTGTGTCTCGGAGATGTGTTGGCAGGTGTAATTCGACACCCTGGCTCGCACTCGTGGTGTTTACTCCAGCGGATGATGCGATAACGCGTCCGCTGAAGTATTTTCAAAACGTCATATTCATTAGAAATGAATTAAAATAAAAGAAAAAATGCAATCGCCATATTTGTTTTGCACGTCTCAATGGTCAGTGTGACAAGTACTTCCGCAGAGTGCAGTGCATTTTTTAACTGGATTATTTGGCAAAAACAAAGAGTAAGTATATTGTCAGTTTCCATTTTTTGAGTGTTTTCTAATGTGTTTAGTGTTTGAGCTCCCGGGAGTGTTAAAAAAAGTGGATTGTTCTAAAAATTAGTGATGTTCAAAAGTCTGAAATTTCCGGAACTTAGAATGGAGGAATTTTTGAATTTTTAAATTTGTGAATCTTTCGAATTTTTGTTAGAATGATGAATTTTTTGAATTCGTGAATTTGTGAATTTTTAAATTTGTGAATCTTTCGAATTTTTGTTAGAATGATGAATTTTTTGAATTCGTGAATTTGTGAATTTTTAAATTTGTGAATCTTTCGAATTTTTGTTAGAATGATGAATTTTTTGAATTCGTGAATTTGTGAATTTTTAAATTTGTGAATCTTTCGAATTTTTGTTAGAATGATGAATTTTTTGAATTCGTGAATTTGTGAATTTTTAAATTTGTGAATCTTTCGAATTTTTGTTAGAATGATGAATTTTTTGAATTCGTGAATTTGTGAATTTTTAAATTTGTGAATCTTTCGAATTTTTGTTAGAATGATGAATTTTTTGAATTCGTGAATTTGTGAATTTTTAAATTTGTGAATTTTGTGAATTTGCAAATTTTCTGAAATTTTCAATTTTTGAATTTTTGTGAATTCTTTAATTTTTTGAATTTTTGTGAATTTGTGGATTTTTCAATTACTGAATTTTTTATTTTTAGATTTTTGAATTTGTTAATTTTTGAATTTCTACATTCTGGAGATTGTGAATTTTAGAAGTTTTAGAAATTTCCATATTTTCAATTTTCCAAAAATTTCCAAAATTTCCAAAAATTTTCAAAAAGTTCCAAAATTTCCAAAATTTCCCAAATTTCCGAAAATTTCCAAAAATTTCCAAAAATTTCCAAAATTTCCAAAAATTGTCAAAATCTTCAAAAATTTTCTAAATCTCAAAACTCCAAATTTTTTTCAAAATCTAAAATTTTCAAATATTTCCAAAAATTTCCAAAATTTCCCAAAACCTTCAAAATTTAAAAAAAATCCCAAAATTTTCAAAAGTTTCTCAAACTTTTAAAATTTTCCAAAATTTCTAGAATTTCTAATATTTCTTTGTCATTTTCTTTCAAGATGGAGTACGCAGGTTACGTGAGGCTACCGGGTGGACCGCCGAGTGTCATTATCCCCCAAGTGTGGTTTGATGGTGTGCCAGTCCAGCACATCAAGGCCATCACAAACCACTACATTGAGGAGTACTGGAATGGCCATGCTCCTCCTATTTGGGCTCTTCTGACTAGGATGCCAGCGACACTAAGAGTCATCGAAAATGGCCAGGCGTTCATTTTCCAGGTGGCTGTTTACCCGAACGGCTTCATATAGGTAAGTGTGTGTTTGTGTGTGTGTATACACTCTCTCCCTTCTGCTATCAATTTCTTTTTTTATTATTTTTCTAGGTGCAGTCCACTTTTTCCCGAATCTTCAAGAGATTTTCGCTGGCCGCCAAGAAGTTCATTTTTTCATTAAATAGTTTTTTTTATGTAGTTGAAAATGTAGTTTTTTACTTTTTTAAAATAAAATAGTTGTCATAGAGTTTATCTATTGTTTATTTTTTCCTCAATGCATGTGAATCGGGGATGAAAACATTATAATTATACAATATCCACGATTCAATGATTTATTTATAAAATTTTATGCCGTATACATGATTAATGATTGATTAATTCTAACATAAGATTGATTTCATGGTCATAGATTGCTCTTTTTCAGTCAATAATGAATTAGTTTTCATTGTTTCACATTTACTTTTTTTGATCCTTCTCAATAGTGAGAAATTCACAGGGGTTGTACTGACCAGGCAGGAAACGAATGCGTAGAATCCCCTGTTCTGCATCCTTTTTCAGAGTTTCCAGCTCTTCTGGGGTCTCAGTTAGCAGGTCGGAGAGTCTTTTCGGCAGCCAGATGAAAAATTCATCATCCAGGAAAGCCAGTACT
>NW_021681261.1:41866-54118 GCF_001412515.2 Diachasma alloeum | reverse complement strand
TATAAATACTCGCTACTCAATTCATTATCAGCCAGTCCTTGTACAACCATGAAAGTGTGCAAACGTAAGAGAGAACATCAAGGCAAAGGTTTAGTGAACAGTATCATTAATAAACTTCCTATAGAATTGCATATACCAGGATATCAGTATTGTGGTCCTGGGACTAAGCTACAGAAACGATTAGAACGAGGTGATCCTGGCATTAATCCGCTTGATGCATCCTGTAAAGAACACGATATAGCCTATTCTGAGAACCGACATAACCTAACTGCACGACACGCGGCAGATAAAGTTCTTACAGAGAAAGCCTGGGAACGAGTCTCAGCTAAAGACGCAAATTTTGGTGAAAAAGCTGCCGCTTGGGGTATAGCTAACACTATGAAGGCAAAAACTTCTCTAGGCATGGGAATGAAGCGAAGTAAAAGAGTCAAGAAAAAGAGGGGAAAATATCAAGGTGGTGGTGGGAAGAAGAAAAAAATAGCCTTGAGACAAATTCTACAAGCGGCTAAGACTTCTGTGCGTCCTGGAAGTGATGCTATTAAAACAGCGCTCAAGGGTGTACGAGATGCAGTTAGAAGTAAAGGTGGTAGGCAGCAGGTGTGGTTACCCCGCGTCTTACCTGTCCCTGCTAAAATCGGAGGTGTATTACCTTTCCTGATACCTTTATTTGCAGGTTTAAGTGCCACCGGAGCTCTAGCTGGTGGTGCAGCAGGCATAGCAAAAGCTATCAATGATGCCAATGCTGCGAAAAAAGCTCTAGGAGAGGATAAACGACATAACCAATCAATGGAGGCCATTGCATTGGGTAAAGGATTGTACTTGAAACCCTACAAGAAAGGCTTGGGTCTTCATTTAAAAAACGTTTAAAGCTACCACACCGAGCTCTCACCGATATCGACTTGGTAAAATACGCTAAGATCATGAGAATCCCATATTTTCGTGGCGTGTATATGAGAAACGACATGCCCATATCAGGTCCACGTAAAAATGAATCAGCAATTGTCAACCTTGATGATAAGGATGGGCCTGGAACGCATTGGGTCGCATACAAGAAACGAAACAACGAATTCATCTATTTCGATAGTTTTGGTAACCTTCATCCACCTCAAGATTTGATACATTATGTCGGTGTTGGTAGCATTATTAAGTATAATCATAAACGATATCAAGATTATGATACAGTGGTGTGTGGGCATCTGTGTTTAAAATTCCTCAATGGAGAAATGATATAAAATATGACGACATTACTCTATAGATATCAGTCAGATATCAACTACGATGAGTGACTCTTTCACGCGAACATTATCAGGCACTTCCTCAGTGCTGGATGCTCATTACTTTCCTCCAATTGAATTATCTCCATTGAAGAACTACACTCTCGGATTGGCAGAATTATTAACATTCAATTCCATTCCCAATATTGACACAGGGAATAACAAATTTTATGTGGGTGAAAGAGTTATTGAAATACCCACGGGAAGCTATGAAATCGAGGATATTGAAAATTATTTGGTTGAGAAACTTGCGGAGTATAACATAAATATCAGCCTTAAACCCAACAATAATACTTTGAAAAGTATTATTAAATGTACTCATCAAATGGATTTCAGTCGTAAAGATTCCATTGGACAGTTATTGGGCTTCACGCGTGGGATTCTCCCACCTCATATTAGTCACGAATCTGATTCACCAGTGACAATCCTTAAGATCAATTCACTGAGAGTTGAGTGTAATATCACCACTGGAGCATACATCAATGAAAAACAAGTGCACACTGTGCATGAATTCTTTCCCACTGTTCCACCTGGATATAAGATTGTTAAAGTACCATCGAACATCATTTACCTTCCGATAGCGGTACAGGCAATAGGTCATCTCCAAGTGAAGATTGTTGATCAAGAAGATCAATTGGTGAATTTCAGGGGAGATATAATAACAATAAGATTACACATCAGGGACTGATATGGGTATTGTTTTCAATACCAAGACTGGAGGTCGTTATAACAGCGAATCATCATCAGCAGTATCGAGCAGTCATCAACGACCTCTCGAAGCGTTAACACGGCAGAACCTAAAATTCCTCAAGAGCTTGGGTCTGAAACTCCAAAAGGAACGAAGAAAAAAAAGAAAAGTGTGAGAAGGAAAATCCATAGTTTTCTCTGTCGTTGCATCATCATCTACCATCGTAAGCCATGGAGGAGATCTTGAAAATTCAGCAGCCTATCATCTTTGATGAATCTATCGCCCATTACGAGATTCATGCACATCAGCCTTTTGCATCGGCAACATTCAATAACAATGATAAAATTCACATTGCCGTTCAGCATCAAGACTTATGCCTGCTACCGAGTAAAAGTGCACTGCATGTACATGGACGCTTGACCAAAACCGATGGAGGAGCTGTTACGCACACGAGATTGGTGAATTGTGCGATCCTCCATCTATTTGAGGAGATACGCTATGAACTGAATGCCGTTGTGATTGATAGAAACAAAAATATCGGCATCACGACACTGATGAAGAATTATGTGTCGCAAACTCCCGGTCAAGCTGCTCTCCTGGAGAATGCAGGTTGGATCCTCAAAGACGATGAAGGAACAATCCTCGATGCTAGTGGCTACTTTGATATCTCCATACCATTGAGTATGTTGTTGGGCNGATTCCAGAAAATCACGAAAACACTCTTGTGCCGTTTGTGGTGAATTTTCACCATAATGTCTAATGACAATATCATTATGGTCCACCAAAAATGGTGGAAGTGCGCACAGCAATTTCACTTCGTCTGGACTCAAGGGATCCATGATGCAAACTGATGTTGAAGGAATGATGGAAGTATTACCTCTTATGATACAATCCTCCCCACTCCGAACCACTGTCCTTGAGACTGCTCAAACATATGCGCACTTCTTCCAAAATGTAAACATTTCTCAGAAATATGACACAATCTTCCCCACTCCAAACCACTGTCCCTCAAACTGCGCAAAAATATGCGCACTTCTTTCAAAATGTAAACATTTCTCAGAAATATGACACAATCTTCCCCACTCCAAACCACTGTCCCTCAAACTGCGCAAAAATATGCGCACTTCTTTCAAAATGTAAACATTTCTCAGAAATATGACACAATCTTCCCCACTCCAAACCACTGTCCCTCAAACTGCGCAAAAATATGCGCACTTCTTTCAAAATGTAAACATTTCTCAGAAATATGACGCATAATGATGCAATCAAATTCTTCAAGAAATACGCAGTATTTTCACCAAAGTGATCAGTCGAACTCAGAACTGTACGGTATGAAGATGGACGCGATCGCGGACGTTCAAGGATTTCACAGTGATGATAACACATTCATCATCAAAGAACTGGCAGTTGCATATATTGATGACCTTGAACGAGTTGAATGTGTACTCTTCAAACCACCATATTTATGGGATGAATTATCAGCTAAGGCTAAACGTTCTAAAACATGGCTAATCAACAGTTTTCATGGGTTGCGCTGGAACTTTCCATAGTGTCGGGAGTTGATGTTCCTCAAGAAGGTTGTGGACTGGACGAGATAGAAAAATATCAAAATTATCTGGCTCGTGAAGAAAATGCTGCCCTCATAATTTATGAGTGTCGGAAGGATGCTGAAAAACCCGTCTCCAAATTCTACAGCGGTATTGAAAGGGTTGAGGAGCTAGGGTACGATTAAAAATATGTGCTGTATATAGCTTTTTATACAGACTTTCATCATTATGAGCNCTCATAATTTATGAGTGTCGGAAGGATGCTGAAAAACCCGTCTCCAAATTCTACAGCGGTATTGAAAGGGTTGAGGAGCTAGGGTACGATTAAAAATATGTGCTGTATATAGCTTTTTATACAGACTTTCATCATTATGAGCCGATCAATTGTATCCATCGTTTTATTAATAAGAATTACAGACATTGGTGTACATTGTGTCAGTGTGGCTTCCAAAGACAATTGACCCACAGATGTCCAGGGGAATGTTCAATGTGTTTAACATCACCACCGTGCACAGTTGAAGAATCAAAAAAATGTTTTGAGTGTCATCGTTCTTTCGCTAACGTGACCTGTTTTGATCGTCACAAAGAGGACACATCCTATTATGGGATACAAAGTGTTTGTTTGGTTTCTTTGGTTATTGCGGGAAAAACTCATCAGTGTGGAAAAAACTGGTTTCCGATATGTGGTAAATATCGGGAGCCCGGACACGGGTGTTTCATAAAAAAAGTCAAGTTGTATGCGAGGAAGCAGAATACCTTGCGAAGACGAAAATGTGAAACTTGTGTGTGTTATGGTAAATTTACATATTCCTAATTATTATGTTGCACAAATAACGTGCGAAGAGTGCGCCAACTTAGCGGATGATGATGTATGTGAGATGGATAAACGTTCTGTACCTAGTATAAGTCCTTGTCATGTATGTCCTCAACGTGAGTATAGATATCACAGGGATGATGCCGTTAACAATTTTATGGAAGTTATTCAAAACTTGAGAAAATTTTACAGCAAAGTCATTTGCATTGCACACAATGCGAAAAGTTATGATGGACAATTTTTATTGCGCGCGGTTATGGAATTAAAAATACCATATGTAGAAACGATACTCACAGGGAGTAATATTATGTTAATGTAATATGACAATGTCAAGTTCATCGATAGCTTGAATTATATTCAAATGCCTCTATCAGCATTCCCCAAAACTTTTGGCTTAACAGGGATATCAAAGGATATTTTCCTCATTTTTTTAATACGAAAGAGAATCAGGCTTATGTGGGTGTTATGCCTCGCAAAGAAACTTTGGAATACAGGCTTTAGATCTGAAAAGCATTACAGATTTTAAAGAATGGTATAACGAGAAAGTGAAAAAAAATTATGTCTTCGACATAAAAAAAGAACTCGAACGTTACTGTGTGCAGGATGTTGTTATTCTACGACGTTCCACAATGCTCTTTCACTCTTTTATATTGAAAGTTGGAAATATTTGCCCCTTTTCCAGCTGTGTCACAATTGCGTTAACGTGCATGCAAATTTTCCGAGTAAATTATCTCAAAGACGATCACATAGGTGTGATTCCAAGGAATGGCTATAGAATGGCTGAGTCACAATCTCGTGTTGCCATTGAGTGGCTAATGTGATTGGAAAAATCACAAAATATACGTATTCAACACGCTGGTAGAGAGAGAGAGAGTATGTATTAAATAAAATCAAGTTGGATGGGTATCGTATAGATGATAACGGACAGCAATATGCTTATCAATTTTACGGTTGCTACTGGCATGGTTGTTTTAAATGTTTCCCATTCAATAGAGAAGAAGCTCGTCGAGATGGTATGTCATTAACTGATCGTTATTGGAAGACACAAATGCGTAATATTGAGATTCAGTGCTATGATGTAGAGTTAATTGAAATGTGGGAGTGCGATTTCGTAACCGAGAAGAAGAATAATTCAGCATTGAGAAAGTATGTCGATTCTATTGACGTTCAAGTGTTTACCCCATTGAATCCTCGTGATGCCTTCTTTGGGGGGCGTACAGGTAACACCGTGACCCACTACGAGGTTCAGCAGGGAGAACAAATACATTATGAGGATGTATGCTCGTTAAATCCCTACGTTTTAAAGACGGGTAGTTTCCCAGTGGGACACCCTGAAATTTATTTATGGGATAGAATTGATCAAATCTGTCCGAATAATGATATTACAAATGTTGAGGGTCTTATCAAATGCCGTGTGTTAGCTCCGCAGACATTCTTCCATGCGGTATTACCTGTTGGCGCCCATGAGAAATTATTTTTCCCTTTATGTCGAATTTGTTTGGAAAATCAAATCGAAACTGATTGTCCTCATGCGTTAGTATCCGAGCGAGAATTTTTAGGCACTTGGACGTCAATTGAGCTCAAATTAGCCGTCGAAGAAGGATATAAAATTTTATTCATTAAGGAAATTTGGAAAGACAAAACTGTCAAAGATAATCCACTCACAGGGAAGAGGGGCTTTTCACACAATATATTAATACTTTTTTAAAAATCAAACAAGCGTCCTCGGGTTGGCCCTCCGAATGTACTGATGAAACATCGAAAGCTCGATACATTGAGGAATACGAGAGGGTTGAGAAAGTACGATTAGATCCTACAAAAATCGAAAAGAATCCAGGTTTACGTGCTGTTGCAAAATTATGTTTAAATTGCTTGTGGGGAAAATTTGCTCAACGCGATAATTTGACACAGACTTCAATAGTTCAGAGCCCTGAAGAGTGGAATAAGATTATGGTCAACCCCGACAATGAAATAATAGCGATAATCCCTATCAATACCACAACAACATTGCTTAATTGGAAAAATATACATGACGCAGAGGTAGTTTCACCTAAAACTAATATCGTTATTGCAGCGTTCACAACAGCTCATGCGCGCAAAAAACTGTACTCGTATCTGGATGAGAAAAAAGAACGTTTTATATTTTGATACGGACTCTGTCATATACCAAAGTAACGGCACAGATAGACTGAAACTAGAGAATTTCTTAGGTGATTTAACCGACGAATTAGAATGATATGGTGCAGGCAGTTACATAAAATTATTTGTTTTTGAGGGGGCCCAAAATTCTATTCTTACATCCTAGAAAAACCGGATGGTAGCACTGTTGAATGTTGCAAAATGAAAGAAGTCCGTTTGGATGTTGAAAATAGAAAAAAATCAATTTTCAATCCATACGAGAACTTGTAGAAGGAACTAAAGACCCCTTTCGCATAGAGTTTCGTAGTATTCGAAGAACAAAAGACGACGAAGTTGTGACGCGCGGGGAGAGTAAAATTATCCGTGCCACAGGTCCCAAACGGCGCTTCGATACTCCCACCACAACGCTTCCTCATGAATACTTGAAAAGTCATCAAATAAATGACTGACGCTGTCATTACTTGTCGAATCTTTTTGGTGTGTTGAACATGGAGAACAAAAAATCAGTTTTCAACCAAATTATTGGAGAAAAGAGTTCTCAAGATTGGAAAATAAATGTAAGACTCAAACGTCTACAAAAAAATATTTTTGAGTTGAAAGAATGGTTGCGTGAGAAAGAACATGTAAAGAATGGAAAAATTGTGCGATTATTATATATAATAGAAAAGCAATTAGGAATATTGTCACGAGAAGTGTACGCCTTAGAAAAATGTTTAGAATTAAGAAAGGATGTAGTCGCAATTTATAATAATTCTGGAACAATTCATTTTCAACGACAGAGAAAATTTTTGTGAATAAATTGATTTTTATGTAAAGCTGTCTTCTTTTTCTTTGTAACATGATAAAAATCATGTACTGTTCCTCGCCTGAACTGACCGCGGTTCATGGGGGGAAAATTAGTCTTACCCCAGCGAGGAGTCGGATCACCCAGAGCCACAACTGTCATTTTATTTTATTTTATTATTTGACTATTTACCTTCTTTCCATCATTCCTCGAACTCTATCGTTCGCGCTCACCGTGGGTACGTGAGCTTCGTGGCGAAGGGAGTGGAGCGGAGCATCGGGAAGAGCTACAAGACGGCGCTATAGCTGAGGAGCAGCACACCGACGAGCACGCACACACCGAGTCTGGGAGATTCACACCACGTAGGACGCGAAAGACGATCGTCGCACGCCAGCAGACATCTCAGGCCTCTATGTGCGAACCCCCACCACCTCACCGATGGATCGGCGGCACAAGGCCGTCCAGTGAAAAACCGATGCTACAACATTGAGAGAGCATCGGATTATGTTGGCCCCTGCGCCGCTCAACGCGGATCACATCCCCCGACCGCGAGGCGCAAGTCCCAGTTTTCTGGGACTAAAGAATTTGGGATTAGAACCATTTTAAAAAATAATCAAATTGTCGAATCCTCTGGATTCTTCGCGCGGTATGTGACAAGAATAGCGCCCTCATCGACAAATTTAGATTCAATAACAAGAAAAAAACAAAAATAAAAGTAGAAATACGGTAAAAGAAATTGTCGGCAAGAAAGCCGTGAGTCAGGTGTGAACACGTGACAACCCAAAAAATAGTGGAGAGGGGGAAATCGACCATCGGGTCACTTGGATGCTTCACACTAGTGGTCTCATGTATAGAGTCAAGTAAACATGTTGTTATTTGAATTTGCTGAATTATGCCGTGACGAGGAAGTCGTTGTGAAATATCTTGAGAGAAAAAGAATATTTGAAAGACGATTCCTTTGTCACAAATGTGGTAATTCTATGAAGTTAGATTATAATAAACAGCTGTTTAGATGTTGGAAATCAATGAAAATTATTAACAGCCATAAAAAAACAGTGAGAGAACAGTGTGATGTATCAGTAAGTGCCCGATATGGGACGATTTTCTCAAAGTCAAAGCTACCAATGGGAAAAATCTGCTTGATGTTGACCGCGTATTTTTGTATAGATAATGTCAAACGCAGTTTTCTATCCACCCACTTGCAAATTTCTAGAAACACAATTAATAAATATATAAAAATTAGTGAAATAATTGTGGCAAGGTGGTTGAGGGGAAGGAGGGTGTCCTTGCTGGGAGGCAGTGGAAAAACAGTGGAATTTGGAGGTATAGAGAGAGGTTCAAACAAGGCGTTTATGACAGCAGTGAGTAATAGGAATTTCCAGACATTAAGCAAAAGAATTAAGAAAAATATCAACATTTCAACTCGAATTTTGACTGACTGTTGGAGAGGATATAGTGGCCTGAAAAATCTCAGCTACTCACATTTTACTGTTAATCATAGCAAGAATTTTGTAAATAGAAATACTGGAACGCATACCCAAAATATTGAACGACTTTGGAGAGATCTAAAGGACAACATCCCTAAGTATGGCATCAACAAATACAATATTAACCAAAAAATCAGCAAATATTTATTCTGTCGCACATTCAAACAAGAAGTCCGGATTGAGGCCCTGTTTGACATCATCTCGATGGTCCCACCAAGGTTCTAAGAATTGGTTCATAATAATTGATCTGTTGCCCTTTTGTATGATTGCCGGTTGAGGTGTATAGATGGTGGATTTTTTGAAATTTTTTGAATTTGTTCTTGAGAGTCAGTTTGAATTCAATTCATTGAATTTAATTTTGATTTTTTAATTTTATAAAAATTGTCTCATGATGGGAGACGGAGGTTTTCAGATTCTCAGGTGTCTAGTCAATGTTTGTAGGGCGTCGGTGTTGTGTAGGTTCTGCTCGTTGGGAATCGCCACACCGCCATGTGCTCGACGTGATTCCTGCCATCTTCAGCTAAGAGCGGTGTATTCGTGTAGATAGGGTTAATTTGATTGATTTTTTGAGCAATGTGATGGAATCAAGCCAACCGTAAGTCGCTTGCTCCAACTCTCAGACCTCTTTGCAATAATTATAATAACCATATAACATAAATCAATTCATTATAATCATAAATTTGAGAAGGTAAAAAATTAATCATCAATAACAAATTAAAAAACTTGAACTTACCGGAAAAAAAAAGATATAATTTCAAAAAATAAAAAAGTGGAATTCAAGGTTGCCACTTGAGTTTTACATTAGTTAGCGTCAAAGAAGAATTATTAAACATTAAAAAGTATAATTAGAGTAAATTTTATTTAGGGTATGGTTTTACTCATGTACCCTTCGCGCTCTATCACGTGATCGGGTGGGGGTAGGAGAAATTGAGGGGTTCCTCGGGGCGATGTACGGCCCCGACGATCACTCTTCGCTGGGATTAGTTCAACTAAAGTCGCTCTGCGCATTTTTAAGTTTGTTTCGCTTTTCGAGCTTATTTGACTTACAAAAGAAGTAAAGTGCGTTGTGGTGTTGTGCTCGATTGTTCCGGCTTTATTCTCCGACGTCTCTGTACTGAGGGTCCAGACGAGTCTGCCTAGTGTTCTCGCGAAACCACGCTGAGCGTCTAATTTCGTTGTGAGTGCACGCGTACTTCCAGTAGTGAATCCACTCCGGCGCCCATTTTGGGGCCGTTTGAGAATGTACTAGATTCTGCTTGTGACGCGGCACTCTGTAGCCTTCAACTACCTCATGATTTGATTTTGTTATCAGTAATTCTACTTGATCATTATTACCAATTTTTTTTGGGGAAAAACTAGTCCTGACTTATTTGTTATGTCGATCTTCCCCAATAACTTTTTGTGTCGTGGCTCGCGCGTCGTCGTCGCTTACGGGTGATCCTCGCGTCTTAGCGTCTCCCACGCATCTCTAAAATTATTATTAATTCTTTTAGTTAGCTAGTATCCCTGAGTTAATTACATTTTTTTTGTGGTTTGTATAGCGTCTTTGCTCGCGGGAGTCCTCTCCCACACGTGTAAAAGATCAGACTTAACTCATTGGATTAAAAATATATATTTTTTTGTTTTGTGAAAGTTTGCATATTGTTGAGTCCCGCTCATTGTAGCCTGTTCCCACACGCCTCCGCGATTATCTGAGCTAGTCGTGGAACGTGGCTCAACGGTGTAACCTTGTCCTTTGGCGATTAAAAGGACTGGAGCCCTTTTTGGCATTTTGTCCCCTCACATCTTTGTTACCTCACATCTTATACTATAAAAACCCTGCTCCTATCCCCATAATTTCAGAAGTCAAAATGGACGTGAGGTGGAAACATCCTTTTACGGCAATGATCTGTGGTCCTTCAGGATGCGGCAAAACTGTTTTTGTTAAACGTTTTATCAAAGAAATTGATCAAATGTGTGACGTCAAGTTTTCGAAAATAATTTTCTATTATGCCGAATGGCAGTCGGGATACTCAGAGTACGATAAAAAATTTGTAGAGTTTCGCGAGAGTTTACCAGGTGCTGGAGATTTCAATGACAACACGGCTAAAGTCGTGATACTCGACGATCTAATGCGTGAGTCTTCGAAAGGATCAGTTGTCGATCTTTTTACTAAAGGGAGTCATCATAAAAATTTGAGCATGATTCTGATATCACAAAATATATTTCACCAGGGTAAAGGACAGAGGGATATATCTTTAAAGACAGGTTACATCGTGGCTTTTAAAAACCCTCGTGACCGTGCAAAGATATCCCACTTGGCTAGACAGGTAGTCCCCGAGAATCCCAGGTTTCTACAAGAGGCTTATTTTGATGCTACGTCACGACCTCATGGTTATTTGCTCATCGACCTGAACCAGTCTACATCTGAAAATTGTCGTCTCCGCACCTGCGTATTTCCTTCTGATCGAAATCATTATGTTTACATTCCACGTAAGCAGAATGATGTAAATAATGGTAGTTCGTTGACAAATGTACCAGTTGCACGACTCTAATGGCGAAAGAAAGACGTGCCGTGAGCAATCCAGCTCGACATCCCTTTAGTATTATAAATTCAGCATTATTGCAAGCACTAGTTTACGCGTCTCCCAAGCAACGAAAGGCCATAATACAACACGCTGATAGGGCCCTCGTACGGATCATTTGTGAATGCTCATTAAATATTTTGAAAGGTAATATTCCTTTGACGAAGTCAGAAAAGTTCTTTGAAAAAATATAAGTCGATTTTACGAAAATTAATTGATAAGAAAAAGAGAAACAGTTTAGAAAAGAAGAAAAAAATTATAAATCAAAAAGGAGGTTCATTATTACCACTTCTTCTAGCTCCTATTATTACAGCCCTGGTATTAAAAAACATTTGAATATGAAACATGCAAAGAAAATGGTATTACTTCCTGAAGATACAGTTAATCGGTATGCCTCGATGACCCCTAGTACAGATATTTCAAAATCCCTGGGTAATGGAAACTCGCTATTGCCGTCTGTTCAAACCCCCGGTGATCCTGTGAGCAGACTTGATAGTGAATTGTTCAATATATTGAATAGTATGGGTCCGAAGGAGGATCGCGCAAGGTGGAATATATTCTATGAAATTTTTACAAGGTTTCTATTCCACATAAATAGCAATAGAGCGGTATTGGATTATGTGTAGGAATACTCAATAAAAACACATTAGTTTTATTCTTCAAAGTAAAACTCTTTAATGATCGCACGCAGAAGGTATATCTTTCTCCAACGAAGTCTCTAGGACGACTAACTAAAAGTCATGAGAGTTTTCACTCTCTGGACCCATTTGACAAAAGGCCCTTGTTTCAATTTTCTTCAGCCTCTCCTTTGTGACTCACCATGAGGACTGTTTTTCTTCACGTCTCTATTTTCTAAGAAAAGCCATAAATGTCACCCTGAGTGTTTGGGTGGAAAAGAGAAAATGTTTAACTAAACTAAGAAATTAATTTTTGTATTCAGGCATGAATTCCAACA
>NW_021681261.1:16726-40597 GCF_001412515.2 Diachasma alloeum | reverse complement strand
CCGAGTTCAGTGAGTAAAGCATAAATCCTGAATCTCCAAACATTATATTTTTCACCATCGAACAACTTAATGTTTCTCCTATCGCTTTTCAACGACGTAGACATTTTAATTCACTTTTTAATAACTCAAAATAAGAAAAACTTGACCATAATAGAAAGAAATTAACTACTATAAAACGCGGAGTATCCTGGGCCCATAACCTATTGGATTATGTGTAGGAATACTCAATAAAAACACATTAGTTTTATTCTTCAAAGTAAAACTCTTTAATGATCGCACGCAGAAGGTATATCTTTCTCCAACGAAGTCTCTAGGACGACTAACTAAAAGTCATGAGAGTTTTCACTCTCTGGACCCATTTGACAAAAGGCCCTTGTTTCAATTTTCTTCAGCCTCTCCTTTGTGACTCACCATGAGGACTGTTTTTCTTCACGTCTCTATTTTCTAAGAAAAGCCATAAATGTCACCCTGAGTGTTTGGGTGAAAAGAGAAAATGTTTAACTGAACTAAGAAATTAATTTTTGTATTCAGGCATGAATTCCAACAAGCGGAAAACGAACCAACCGGTGAAGCAAAGGCCATAGAGGTGGAAAAGAAAATACCCTCTGTAGATATACCTGAATCCGTTAGTTATTCTGATGAAGCTATTGTTAGTTCAGTACCGAAGATATATCGAAGCAAAGCCGATCGGTTATTAAAATATATAAAAAAGACAGATGTTTTCAAAAGACTCAGTTGGAACGAACAAGGCGAGGTAACCATTGACGGCAAAAAAGTACCAGGCTCTAGCATCATCGACCTTTTGAGCGATGCTTTGAGGATGCGAAAAACGTTCAATCCAGTGGAAAGACCTGAATTTATCCACTTCTGTCAAACTATCAATCCTCCGCGTGATTTTGTTACTAATAAATTATATTGGAACCCTTTATGTAACCCCTCTTGTCAACCTGCACTACAACGCGAAACGAGGAGAGCTAGATCAACGCCTGTGAAAAGTATACGAAGACATTTGTATGCATCTCCTGCAGACGATCAGTCTGATGAAGAATCATATCGTCTAGAAGGGAAAGAAGGATATAAGCGAAAGGCTTGTAAACCTCCAAAATGTCTAGAAAGGTTACGATAGGAAAAACTATAGATACCGCACTTGCCGGAGATTATTTTGAGCCATCGAACCCTGTCTCATATTCTGGTGCACGTAGTATTTTAACCAAGTATAAAAGAAAATTTTCAGAAAAGGAAATGAAGGATTGGCTGAATGCTCAAGACACTGATACTCTTCATAAAACAGTCAGATACAAATTCCCTCGAATGCATCATGTGTTAAATATTGATCAAGTGTGGGAAGCTGATCTTTTCGATTTACGCTCGCTAAAATAATATAACGACAATATTTTATATTTACTCGTTGTTATCGATGTGCTCAGTAAATATGCTTGGGTGGAGNGAAACGTCTAGAGAGGTTACGATGGGAAAAACTATAGATACCGCACTTGCCGGAGATTATTTTGAGCCATCGAACCCTGTCTCATATTCTGGTGCACGTAGTATTTTAGCCAAGTATAAAAGAAAATTTTCAGAAAAAGAAATAAACGATTGGCTGAATGCTCAAGACACTTATACTCTTTATAAACCAGTCAGATACAAATTCCCTCGAATGCATTATAATGTGTCAAATATTGATCAAGTGTGGGAAGCTGATCTTGTCGATTTACGCTCGCTAAAATCATATAATGATGTGCTCAGTAAATATGCTTGGTTGGAGCCGATTCGGAATAAATCAGCTAATGAAGTATTGGAAGGTTTTAAACGTATATTCAAATGTAGCAATAATCGTATACCTCTTTACATTCAAACCGATCGTGGAAAAGAATTTGTGGGTAGTGTAGTACAGAAATTCCTATCTGAGAATAATATACAGTTTAGGGTGTCGCGTAATCCCGATATAAAAGCAGCAGTGGTTGAACGATTCAATCGCACCTTGAAAGAAGGTATGTGGCAATATTTTACTTATAAAAAAACATACAAGTATTTGGATATTTTAGAAAAAATTGTTGATGCATATAATCACACGATTCATTCGGCTACAAAGATCATGCCTGCATCTGCAACTAGTGACAACGACGAGGAGGCTTGGGATAACATTCAGAAACGTTATAAAACTGTCGAACCCCGTAAAGGGACCTTTATGTATAAGGTGGGGGATTATGTTCGCATCAGTAAAGCTAAGGCAGCCTTTCAGAAACGTTACGAGGGAAATTGGACAGAAGAACTATTTCAAATAAGAAAAATTTATGTGCATCAAAATATTCCTATTTACAAATTAAAAGATTTAGCTGGTAGTGATATTGACGGATTCTTTTATGAACGTGAATTAACTTTGGTAAATATAAATATAGATAAAGAAGAGTTTGAAATTGAACGTATAATACATAGTCGTGGAAAAGGGAGAAATAAGAAAGTTTTAGTCAAGTGGAAAGGTTATCCAGATTCATTCAATACTTGGGAACCTCCGGCTAACATTGTCAATTTAATATGAGTGAATCCGATTTTTATATCACGCTATCAAGTGATAGTTCTGAAGAATATTATCCTGGTAACACGGTTTCACATTTCACGACATATTTACCAAGAAATATTACATTGCAAGGAGAATGGAGAGTAGGGTTTTCTGAAATTCGTTTCCCAAACATTTTTTATCATTTGAGTGAAAAAGATGCGTCAATTTTTTTCATGCAAAATTCCAATGAAGCAAAATCATTTCAATGTGGCATACCTCACGGTGTTTCACCTGATCTAGACACTCTTGTTCGTAATATTAATAGTAATGCATTGTTAGCGAAACATTTTCAACTCACTTATGATAAATCGACAAATTTTATTATGATCAAACGTGTATGTAGATCTGAACAATGCATAAAATATGTACACAAACTTATGCTCAATGAAAAATTATTAGAAATGTTGGGTTTCGACTTTGTATGGTCAGGACTTGAATTTTCCAATTTATCGTTTAAAGTGGGCAAGTACCCGGCTAGCCTGGAACGAGGTTTGCCTGATAAACTTTTCATTTACACAGATATATGCAATTCTCATATAGTTGGAACTGCGAGAACATCGTTGTTGAGGATTGTGCCGTTCAATTCTGTCAATTGTTGTTACGGATCGAATCTTTATACAACCTTTACCCCATTTTATTTTCCACTATTACATAGTTCATTCCAAAGTATTGAAATAGATATAAGGGATAAGAATATGCGCTTGATACCATTCATGTACGGGCCACTACACGTGACACTTCATTTCAAGAGAGTAGAATAAAATTGTAAAAATGGCTCAATTCATTACGTATTATAATAATCAAGTGCGGGGAGGTATCTCAGGTCGAGGCTATGTGCAGGGAACATTTCATAATTCTCAGAGAGGTTATGGCGTCGGAGCATTTCTTGGTGCGTTATATAGGCAAATTTATCCATTAATTGGTAGATCTATCCGACCTATTCGTATAGAAATGTTGTCTGCCGGAGACAATGTATTGGGCGATGTCCTCACGACGAATGTTGATTTGAGAAAATCATTGGAACACCGTCTCACGGAATCGGAGCACAGACTCAAAAGAAGAGCTATGGATACTATCGAAGATATGATGAATAATCCAGCAAAATATAGCCTGTAAAGAAAAGGAAAACCAGGACTAAATCTAAAAAACATGACGTTTACGATATTTTTAATTCATCATAATGGCTCTTCTACATAGTCATTCGTGCGAGTGCGCGAAATCTGAATTAGATTTATTCAAAACCAACTCAAACCGCAATCGAGGAATCACATTGGACTTATTATAATCCTGTGGCTGCCTTGATAGACGATTCTCCTATCGAATTTCAAATACCAGGTCATGGCGAGGAATACATCGATCTTGCACATACCATGTGGAAAGTAAAACTCAAAGTTATTAAACGTGATGGGACTTTAGCTGATAACGTCCCGGTTGGAACAGTTGATAATTTGCTGCACTCATTATTCAACCAGATTGATGTACTTTTCAATCAAAAACCTGTATCGCCATCGAATAATATTTATCCTTATCGTGCATATTTGGAAACTCTATTCAATTATGGGAGTGATGCCAGGAATACACATCTCGCGTTGAGTTTATTCTACGGTGACAATCCGGGTACTATGAAGGAGGTTCCAGTGACCGGGAAAAATATATTTCTTAACTCTAGAGCAAATCTTATTGCTAATGGTGCAACTTTGGAAATGATGGGGCATTTGCATTGCGATGTCTTCAATCAAGAAAAATTCTGATTAAATGGTGTAGAGATGAAATTGACTCTCAACCGCTCGAAAGATGCATTTTGCCTAATGGATTCATCAGCAGACGCAAATTATAAAATACACATAATAGAGGCATCTTTATGCGTACGAAGAGTAAAACTAAGCCCTGGAGTTTTATTGACCCATACCAAAGCGCTCACAAAAACCACCGCTAAATATCCGTTGACTCGGGTGGATGTTAAAAGTTTCATTCTCAGCAGTGGGATTCATAGCAATACTATGGATAACGCTGTTCTTGAGGCTCTACCAAAATGAGTGATTCTCGGATTCGTGGACAACCGAGGCTTCACTGGGTCGAGGAAACATAACCCTTTCAACTTTCAGACATTTGATTTGAATTAGTTATGTCTTTACGTTGATGAGAAACAAGTACCTGGGAAACCACTGCAACCCTCTTTTGGGAGTCCTTTATGCGATGCTGAAGCATATCAAACATTATTCTCGGGAACTGGAATTCATTTTAGTGATCATGGTCATGGTGTTACGCGTTTGGGCTTTTCCGCGGGATATACATTATTTGCTTTCGACTTGACTCCTGATCTGTCTGCCAATTGCTCCTCTCATTGGAACTTGGTGAAAAATGGGAGTCTGCGAATTGAAGTGAGGTTCAAAGAACCTTTGCCATGTACTGTGAATTGCATCGTTTATACAGAGTACTATAATATATTGGAAATTGACTCTACAAGACAAATCATTGTGGACTATAGCACTTAGAAAAACGTGGAGGGGGTAAGAGGTGCGAGGATGAGTGAGGGAACGAAAGGGTGATCAGTTTTCGTTTAACACTCAGCTAGTTCATATGACTGAAGAACTTGTGGTTGACATACAGGCCTTCATTGGTCCTCTCGAAGAGTTTTTACCTAAAGAAGAATCAATATTATCGGTTGATCATCTATATAGTGATTCATGGATTATTGGACCACCATGTCGTTTTTCGGATTTGAATTGCGAAATCAGAAGACAAAATAACTGGTTATCCCGACGTAATCATCGTTTAAGTTGGGATGACGGAGAAGTACCGGCATACAGTGTCCCTTTGCTATTGAGCCGAGCTACAGCCAACGCATCTGTTGTTTATGTGAGAGGGGAAGAGAAACGTGCATATCTGTCAAAGATTATATCTGCACCAATTGTAAATTTGGAGATCTACTGTCCACCATTGAAACGATTACAAGGGCCACGTCAACTGTGTCTTTTTCACGGAATTGTCACCTGTGAATTGTTCACATGTGCTCTCCAGAACGTTCATAAACTGAAAGCCTGAATACTCAAAGAAAGAAAAGAAAAGGTCAAGGTGAACTTTGATTGGTTCACATGTAATAAAATTTCACGACGAGATTTACAAAAACTTCGAAAAGTAGTGGATTAAGATTCAAGCTCTGAATCTGAATCTGAAAGTGAAGGGATTGACGAAGTTGATGTTCTATCTCCTGAATAGATCAAAACATTGGAAACTACTCCAATCAGAGAATCGCACATATGAATACATCTCAGCTATTAGAAATATTGCCGTACACCGATGTCTCGACTGGAGAGGTTTACGCGAGAGATCAAATTCCAAGGATTTGGCCGAGACCTTGCGCAATCATCGCCAACACCGATGACCATACCAAACCATGCACCCATTGGGTCGCCTTCTACATCAACCCGAGAGGAGAAAGGGTCTATTTCGATAGTTTCGGACGACCTCCTACAGACCAACGATTTACAGATTTACTGCGAAGAAATTGCCGATTGTATAAATTCAATAATAAACGACTGCAAGATTTTTCTTCTACTTTGTGCGGACATTATTGTATCTGTATGTTACACTGGCTTTGTAATGCTAATTCGCTACGAACGTTCCAAAGGATATTCAGTGCCGATACGAAACGGAACCATAATATTATATTAACTATGTTTAAAAATATTGTTAAGAAAAATAAGAATAAATATCGCAAGAATAAAAAATCATTTACCATGTTATCCGATAGCGGTAGAATTAAGAATCAAATTTGTACTTCTCAACATGTATCATAAATTTAATCCATTTTTCTTTTGAATAAATTATTGCTTCATCATAAAAATATTCTCATCATTTCAACCACCCACCACCCCCTTTGCACCCCATTTCCATCCCGCCACCCCCTTTCCAACCCACTACCCCCCCCCCCCNAAAGGGGGGCAAGGGGGACCGGAAGTCTCCCCCGACTGTGTACTAACTACTGACGGGGATAGACGAGAGAAGACATATTTACCAATCAGGGCGCCAGTCGTTTTAACCCCCAAAGGACAAGGTCATGGTGGTGATACGCGTTCCACGACTAGCTCAGATAACCGTGAAGTCGTGTGGGAACAGGCTACATTGAGCGTAACTAAACACTATGTAAATTTTATAAAACGAAAAAAAATGTATTTTCAATCAATGAGTTACTGTAGAGACTTTCACTCGTCCATACGAGAACCAGTGTAAAATTTTGAGATCAAAGACTCGACATAACAAAAATTAAATCAAAATATAATTAATCTTGATTTGGAAAATAATTGAAACAGACAAGATCTAATAATTGATTTGAAGTGAATTTCACAAAAAGAAATATAATTGCATTA
Organism: Diachasma alloeum; assembly: GCF_001412515.2. Classification (NCBI taxonomy): domain Eukaryota; kingdom Metazoa; phylum Arthropoda; class Insecta; order Hymenoptera; family Braconidae; genus Diachasma; species Diachasma alloeum. Next base: position 33,667 of record NW_021681261.1, on the reverse strand, counting down.
TTGGTAATAACCAAACAAAAGAAATAATAATAGTTTTGAAGGTGCGTTGTAGACGCTAGGACGTGAGGATCACGCGTACGCGACGATAACGCGAGAGCCACGACCCTAAAAATTATTGGGGAAGGTTAATACCGTCAATGATCAATAACCAATGTTTCCCCGCACAGAAATTACTTGTAATAATAATGACCAACAAAGAATCAAAATCATAATACTAGTCAAATAATTGAGTAGCTGAAGGCTACTGAGTGCCGCGTCGCAAGCAGACTCGAATTCATTCTCAAACGGGCCCAAAATGGACGCCGGAGTGAATTTACCACGAGAATCACGCGTGCACTCACAAATGTAATTCGACGCTCACCGTAATTACGCGAGAAATACTTCAGGAAGCTCGTCTGGACCCTCTTAGCGGCGGCGACGTCTCTAGGTAGGCCGGGAAATCCGGGCACAAGACCACAATAATACTTTATAGCAAAAGAACCAATAAAAGATGCTCAAAGGGCGTTCAACTAATTTCACTGCGCAGAGCGACTTGACTAATCAAAATTCCAGCGAAGAGTGTCCATCGGGGCCGTACATCGCCCTGAGGAACCTCAGAATCTTTTCTACCTGATTTTGAATTGGGAATTTTTTAAATTGTCAGAATTCCCAATTCCTAAGTCGCAGAGAACTGAGACTAGGGCCGCGCGGTCGGTGGATGTGATCCGCGTTGAACGGCGCAGAAGCCGACATCATCCGATGCTCCCTCAATGTTGCATCATGAGTTTTTTACTGGGCGGCTTTGCGCCACCGCTCTATCGGTGAAGTGGTGGGGGTTCGCACGTAGAGACCTGAGATGCCTGCTGGCGTGCGTCGATCGTCTCTCGCATCCTTCATGGTGTGAGTCTCCCAGACTCGGTGTATGCGTGCTCGTCGCTGTGCTACTCGTCATCTGCTGTAGTGCCGACTTGTAGCCATTCCCGATGCTCCACTCCACTTCCCTCGTCGTGAAGCTCACCCGTAACCCACGGTGAGCGCGATCGACAGAATTTAAGAGAATAATAAAGAAAGAGTGAATATAAGAAATAAAGAAACTGACAATTGTGGCCCTGGGTGATCCGGCTCCTCGCTGGGGTAAAAAGACTAATTTTCCCCCCATGATCCGCGGTCAGTTCAGGCGAAGAACAGTACATGATTTTTATCATGTTACAATATATAGCTGAATATGAGGCGAGAGAAGGTATAAAACTAGACGAGGATAAAATTCAAAAGAATGATGGATTAAGAGCAGTAGCAAAACTTTCTTTAAACTGTCTCTGGGGTAAATTTGGGGAGAGAGAAAATGTAACGAAAATAGCAATTATTCGAACATATGAGGAGTTTGCCAACATAATGTTCAATCCTGAAATGGAAGTTACAGGGCTTGTCCCTGTCGATAATGAGGCTCTCTTCATGTCCTGGAAACATTTAAACGAAGCTGCGGAACTGTCTACCAAAGCCAACGTTGTTATTGCGACTTATACAACAGCTCACGCACGTCTCAAGTTATATTCTTATTTAGAAAAACAGGAAGAACGCGTTTTGTATTATGATACGGACTCGGTTATTTACGTGAGCGACGGAAGTAGCGAGTTACTACTAGGGAATTTTCTAGGTGATTTGACCGATAAAGTCGAGGGTTAGGGAGAAGGGAGTTGTATTACGTCTTTTGTCTCAGGCGGTCCTAAATTTTATACTTATCGTGTAAGGAAACCGGATGGAACCATCGCAGAAGTCAGTAAAATAAAAGGGGTTAGGCTTAATTACGAGACGCGTAAACAGATTCATTACGACTCGATTCGTGCCTTCGTTGTTGATAAGGTAGAGCCTTGCCAGATCAACTACAAGGGGAGACGACGGACAATGTACCATGACGTCATCACGAAACCCAACAGCAAGATTATCCGCGCGACGGGCCGATAATGAAAGCTTGATAATGGTGCTGCAACCCTACCCTACGGATATAAGACAAAACGAGGCGCGATTGAATCCGACGATTGACAAACTGAAACGAATGAAAGATACTTACAGTTTTTTAAGCTAGTGTATACGGATTAGATTAAGGATTATAGTAATTTTCTGTAGAAGTAAACTAAATTTAAGTTTCAATACCAGAAATAAGTTTTTTTCGTAGATATAAGCTACATGTAAGTTTTCAATCTCGTTTTTTTAGATTTAAGGAACTTCCGCAGTAAGCATACTTGGTGAAAATTTCGAAATGATATAAAGACGCAATATTTGGATCATATGTTGTTGAGCACATTCAAAAACTATTCCCAAAATTTCAAGTATCTTGTCCACCCCATTTTCGAGATATACATCGTCAAAAATGGAAAAAACACAAAAATTGAATGTTTGGCGATGCTTAAAAATGGGGTGGACCAGGGACTTGAAATTTTGGGAATATCTTTTCAATGTGGTCAACAACATATGATGCAAATATTGCGTCTGTATACCATTTCGAAATTTTCACCAAGTATACTTACTGCGGAAGTACCTTAAGCGAATTTTATATTTTTTTAGATGATAATTAGATGTAAGTTTTTAAAAGTAAGTTTTTAAATTGAATTTTTTTTAAAGATTAAATTTTTTTAAATGAAAAAACAAACGTGAACATTTTTTTTGCTAGTCATTTAAATTTAAGGGGAAGTAAATTTTTGGAGGTCTTTTCGGTTTGAAATGGAGGAGAGGAATATATGATGCATTTTTTTTAAATTCAAAAACCTCAATTCTAAAAATACATTTCTTTTCTCAATCTAAAACTTGAAACTAAAAATATATTTTTTTTAAAATGAAAATACATTATATCATTATTATCCCCTCCCGGCGGCTAGGGCCTCACTCCCACTTCTCGAGGTCCCAGTAGTCCGGGCTGTGGTCCGCTTGGAGAGGGGCGTCCCCGAAGAGGATGTGGAGGTCCCAGGAATCCTCCAGGTCGTACAAGCCGAGAGCTTGCTCGCTCTCGGCCTCCAGCTGTCTGGCCTCTCACCTCAGAGCCCAGACCCACTGAGTTCTGGGGGTGTGTGGATCCATACCGCCCTCCCACCGATCTCCTCTCTGAAAAACAAAGAAACAAAATTAATAAAAATGAAATGAGGGTGAAGGCAAGAAGAGGAGAAAAACGGAAGGTAGGCAGAAAGGTTGGGAGGAACAAAGGGAGAGAGAGGTAGTCATTGGACAGGAGGGATATACAGGATAGCAGGGTTATTAGAGGGATAGATGGGAAAGGAGCGTTATTAGAAGGGAAAAGAGAGACAGAGAGACAGAGAGACAGAGAGACAGAGAGACAGAGAGACAGAGAGACAGAGAGACAGAGAGAGAGAGAGAGAGAGAGAGAGAGAGAGAGAGAGAGAGAGAGAGAGAGAGAGAGAGAGAGAGAGAGAGAGAGNCCAGCCAGCGCTCCGCCCCGGCAAGAAGGGCTCTAATGGCGAAGATATTCTCGCCCTCCTCATCCTCTCAACGCAGCCGCTGGTTGGCTGCTCTTAAATACGCCCACTCCCTCCTGGTCTCCTACATCTGAAAAAAAATTGAAAGACAATGAAAATTTGTTTATGGAAATAACGCGAGCGACAATTTTTTAATGGAAAAACGCGAGCAAAACAAAAATCTCATACAGAAAAGTTTCCGCGATAAAGAACGCGGCCCAAAAAAAATTTTTCCGACCGAAAAAATCTGATGAAAAACGAAAAAAAAACACACGAAAAACCCAACAAAAAATACACGCATTTGTCTTAAGAGGAATTAAAAAACTGTACAGAAAAAGAAGAAAATCGAAAAAAAACAAACGAAAACCGAACACTAAAAAAAAGTCACGAAAAAAAAAACGAGACGCAATACTAAAACGAAAAAACACTAAAAAAACACTGACACAAAAAAACACGAAACACTAAAACAGTAAAACACGGAAAAACGAAAAAAACACTGAAAATATAAATAAATAAAAACTTACCATACGGGTGATAACCACCCTGCAGGCATCCTCCCGGGCGATCACTGGCACCACCATTTTTTTTAAATAAACCGAAAAACACAAAGAATACGAAAAACACCAAAAACACAAAATAATCCTGAGGAACGAAGGTGAGGTTGTATATGATGGTTAGAGAGACCTCGCAGTTAATATAGCTGCAGAAGTCGTCCCACTATCTAGCCCCTGAAACCCTCCGGGCAGTAAGGAGGGAAAAGACATTCAAGGGAAGAAAATGGGTGAAAAACAAGGAAAGATTGAAAATTCCCTCTGAATAGTGAGGAGGAAAAAGGCGTTCAAGGGAAGGAAACAGGTAAAAGATGAGGAAGGAAAGAGTGAAACTTCCCCCGTCTTCCACGAGCAGGAAAACGGCAAGGCGTATGAGAGGGAATATTGAAGGTTACGTTAAATGAAAGCTGAAACGCATTTTTGATGCTGAAATGTATTCACCGTTTATTAAATTTTTCAAAAAAGGTTACAGAATGATGGATCATTATCAAAAATATGAATAAATTTTCAGTCAAAGAACATACTCGGGGACAACCGATCAAAATCGAGAGAGTGACGGCCCAATCGCTCCTGATTATTGAGTTGCTCCAATTCCTTATCAATCTCGTCAAGCTCCTGCTGACGCTGTGTTGACATATCTTGGATGCGGTGTAGTTCTTCTCCTTGCATGAGTTGATTTTCTTCCTCGCGTTCCCGATTTTCCAGAGCTGCAGCCAAATCCGCTAATTCAGCCTCAATTTCCTCAATGCTTTTTCGACTCTTGGCACTCTGGAACACAAAAAATCAAGTTCAATTAATAAACACTCCGAACTCCGAACAAATTAATGTGAATATATCTCAAATATTTACCTTCAGGGCTTGGAGACGTCTCATTTGATGGTCTGGGTTGGGCAGTATCCCCTTGATTATCCAGCACAAAATCGATTATTGATGGCGGCATTTGAATGCTTTCAATTGCGTCCGAAGTTTTCCAAATGCGATTAGTAGCCTCTGTCACTTGCTGGGATGATGCAGTCCCTATGGAATTGAGGCCAGGCAAATATTTCGCCCACCCTCGCTTTATACAATCTCCTTTTCTCTATGCCACTGAAAAACTGTATCCCTGATTTCCACATTTTGTACAATAACACATCACTATTGAACAGTATTGCTCTTTTTACCAAATGCAAAGTCTTCGTATATTTCGCATATTTTTTATCGTTCAATAAACTAGCGATGACGATGCTTCTCAGCAATGGAAGATTATACATTATTCGGAAACTCTCTTCTATCTGTTCGTTGGATTCAGCCGGTTCTTTGTTGTAGCATTCTTGAAAAATGGTATACATATCCATTCCATTCTCGTCTTGACCACATAATCTATCTCTTCGATACTTGATATGTATTTTACTCCTTTCTTCTCTTGTACTTTTGTCTTTGCAGCAACATTCATCACCTGATTGGAAATCATCTACTTGATATTCTATTTTTTTCTCGCCACGATCTTTCGTTTTTTCGGCGGTATGTACTTTTCATCCTCTGTGTATTTATCAATATATACACGTATGCGTTTCTGACGAAATCTTGATTTGCGTTTTTCCCTGTAATTCTCACTGGATGACCGATCTGCGAGATATTTATCGAACAGTTCGATGTCTTGATCTCTCCAAATTTTATTCATTTTTACTGTCACCAATATATTTTCATGAATGACTGATAAAAAATAAATCCAAGTCACTCGTATTTTTAAAAAATTCAGAGCGGTGGGCGCAATATGATAAGAGTGAGGGTAGCATGATAGAGGTGGGGGGCAATATACATCATATAAAATCCATGGTAGTGGGAGTCATGTGTGACGCCAACGCCGCAGCACTCTCTACGTTGGGGGTAATGTGTGGTAAGCATAGGCCTGTTATGTATTGGGGAAATTGAGCGCGCCCCACTCTCATACCTAACGCTATAAAACGGGGTTGCTCGCGGTGTATTTCATCCAGTCGATCCGATTTCGCTCATCAGTTTTTTAACATGGAAAATATCAAAAAGAGTGCAGTATGTCAAATATGAAAAAGAGTGCAGTGGTGTCAAACAGCAGGTGATTCTGTCGCAAGTTATACCTCTCAATAAGTCGGAGACGAAGCAAATTCGTGTTGGTTTACAAGTTACCTGTCTCGGTCAATTTGTTCCTGTCGTGCAGTTTATGGCTGTGCGCCCCAACCGTGTCGTGCTGTAAATGTCACGGGAGGAATAGGGCCATTACGGACTACTTTGATTCTGAGAAGTTTTACCCAAAAGCCGTTCACAATGTACCTGCTAAGCAATTTGGGGATGTCAAAGTGAGATCCCATCGCAGCTACGATAACCCCTGCGTTGCTTTTTTACGTGCTGATGTAAGGCAATCCCTCATTATGATGAGCCCAAGCATTACAACAAGTGTTGCCATGCATTATATGGAATACAAAAGGATGCCAGCCACTGAAGAACTCCACTATCGCATACGCAACAATTTCGAGGAGATTTACCTTCTGGTCAAGGACGACCTCCGCTGTACAATACCTCAGGAGATTCTGGGATATTTGTATCAATTATTTGGTGAAATGTCCCATTTCTGCTACGACGAGTTGGATGGTTTTGCGGGAGGGGCTTACCGAATGCCTTCATACTAAAGACTATATGGTAATAATAATCTCTTGTGTTTGTAAATAATTTTAAATTGGAACGAGAAAAAATATCATTTGTAAGCCTAAAAGATGTATTCTATCATTTTACATGAATTAAAGAAAAAGTCATTTGTAAACCGTAAGAGAGAGAGAGAGAGAGAGAGAGAGAGAGAGAGAGAGAGAGAGAGAGAGAGAGAGGTGTTTCCAATGCCCTGGGGAGCGACATCCGCACACTAGCCGACACCTGTCTACCAGTTTCTGCCCGTCATCCATTTTCCACCACCCACTTTCCACCCGCAACCCCATTTTCTTCCCGCCAACCATTTCCCACCCACTACCCCATTTCCACCCACCACCCATTTTTCGTCTGGCGGTCATTGTCCACCCAACACCCACTTCCTGTGACTCTCGGACCCCAACTTTGAGGCCCTGCAGCCCAGGGGCCCCCCAGCGCGCCGACTTCCTCTTCAAAATGCATGCCACTGACGGGGGAACGGAGGACGTGTCCGTGCACTTCCTGGAAAAAGGGGGAAGGGAGCATCGGAAAATCGCCAACCGTGGACATTTAATACTACTGGGCACTGATCTCTATACTAACTGGATAGACTATCCTGTAAGACGCTGCGGGGACGAATTGAACGCTCACCCAGCGCCTCCGCAGAGAGGTCAGGAACTAAGCGTCCCGCTATTGCGCTTGCATGACCATGAGTCACATAGTGGGAGGAGAGTAATTTAACCTGGTAAAGTCAGGAAATTTTGCGGTCATTTTCCGGATATCTTACTATGTAGAATTCAGAGTTACCAGTTGAAAGGACGGGGACAACAAAATAATTTTTTTTAAAGAAAATGACCCGTTTTATTAATGATTTTGAATTAATTTATTTAATTGATTTATTTTATTCACCTCATCACTAGCAAAGTCCTTTTATGTACAAATTATTCCCTCACAGTACCGAATAAAAGTTACATTCACAAATTTATTACTATTTTCACTGGAGTCGATGATCCATATACTTTACCTCAAGCAATATTCATAAATTCATAATAAATTTTATTGACACAAAATCAGAAGCTAACGCTCACTGCTCCAAAAATATTTAATTCGTCTGACATTTGCTCGAATGTGTGAAGGCTGTAAATAAAACAAATCCGAATTGTGAAAACATTTTTATTCAATGATAGAATTGGTGTAAGAGTAAGTGCTGAGAAGCATATCACAGATGCAATTTATTAGAAAATAGCGAAAAAACAAAGCATTTGATGAGATCACCACTTAAGAACACCAGTGAAAAATACAAAAAGGTAAAATGTAAGATAGTGAAGAAAAAAAGCATTCTATCATATTAACCATCAAGGCCTACTCCACATTTTTTTCAGTTATATAAAACTTTAATATCACATTTTTACGTAGTTCAGTCTCTCACTATAGTTTTGAACGTAACAATCACATTTTTTTAAATCTCCTTAAAAAGACATCAACTCTTTAAAATTTGGCTATAAACTATCAACAATAAAGTCAAGCCACTAATAATTTCACGAAAAAAATACAGTCCTTATAGATCTGAGCTCACTGATGAGCCCAAACAACCTGTCTTGTGAGAAAATGACGTAGGTTTGTGTCAGTGATTGACAGTGCCAGCCTTTTGGTGGCAGTGAACATTGGAATGCTAATGTAATTCATCAAAATATGTTTGATGAGGATGTACACGTGGTTAATACAGAAATCCATGAGGAAAGTATCCCTGAAATGTTCCCCCAGTTCAGGGAAGAGTNTCTTATACATCTGAGCTCACTGATGAGCCCAAACAACCTGTCTTGTGAGAAAATGACGTAGGTTTGTGTCAGTGATTGACAGTGCCAGACTTTTGGTGGCAGTGAACATTCGAATTCCAATGTAATTCATCAAAATATGTTTGATGAGGATGTACACGTGGTTAATACAGGAATCCATGAGGAAAGTATCCCTGAAATATTCCCCCAGTTCAGGGAAGAGTTCCTTCTTGAATGATAATAACTCTTTATATGCTGAATTAACGAGAACAGCTGGAAAATTCATTTCCACGGGTGGCTTTTCCATGTTGGAATTGCATGCTTTACGAAAGAGTCTTTCGGCAGTAGAACAAATAGTTATCACGCTTTCTGATGGAATCATACACTAAGCCACCATGAGTTTTGAACATAATTAGAGCAGTCCCACTTTGAGGGTTTAGAGAACACTTCTTAGAGTGTTAGAAAGCGTTGATTGCATTTTAATGTTTTTGGTAGATATGGAACCACATACCCCGCGATATAACCCACTGCATTAAGAGAAAATTCAGTGAGAAAATGAGGGGTAGCCCAGGCAAAGTTAAGAAATTCATCTAAATCTAAATTTTAATTATTAATAAATTCAGCATAGAGTCAAGTGCGTATCGATACTTACTTATGGAAAGACAATTCTTTTCATTCAGTGGATGTTTTTCTACAATATTCGCAACGAACCATTTTTGTAATATCTACAGATACGAGACATAAATTTTCTTACAACCTCACTGGCACTGAAACACTTTCCAAGGATATTTGGGGGTTATGGGAGCAGAAAAATGACAGTCAAATGACCAGTCCCACTATCCAGCGCCGTGGACGCGCAAGCGCATCGGGACCTCTGTTAGTTCCTCGACCAACAAAGGGAGGCGCTGGAGGACTATTCGAAACCCCTGGCTTTTAACATGCTGGGCCCATAAGGATAGTCTATCCAGTTAGTATAGAGATCAGTGCTACTGGGACTGATGAGCCTGGAGAGGGAAATTCTGCACCAATGTCGTACACCATTAGCCCCGAGTGTTCTCTCCAGAAGTGCCTGAGGTCGCACCCTTAGTGCCGTTCATAAAACCACGTACACTCCGGGTTTTTTTTCAGTGTTCCCTGCTCAGTTCCAAAAGTGAACTTTTCAATCGACTCTTTAGGCGATTTTTATCAAGAATCTTTAGTGATTCTTTTTACAGTCCTTTAGTGACTTTTATATTTTCTTTAAATCACTTAAGATTTTTTTTTGCATTTAAAATTGTAAAGGTAGTTGTCGAGTCAGTTTGTGTTATATCGAGACAGTTTAGTGTCAATTATTAAATTGTGAAATCACTGTTTGGCGGCAACCATTATACAATAGGGATTATCAAGAACCAAAGAGTCAATCTCTGTAAGAGACTTATTGTACTTGTATTTCTTTCAAAGTTGAATTTTATTTTAAAATATAGATTCGTAACAATCAGTTCAATTAAATTCAAATTTCTTTTTTTATTTCAAGACCTTATCCCTTCTCTCAAATTAATTGTTCTCGAGTTCTAGACAAAACGGGTCAATGATTTTTGTATCGCGAGTTAAACTAACTTCCCGTCCTATCGGGTAGTTATTGTAATCACCCTGAAAATGAATCGTTAATTTTCTGCGATTTCTTCACGTTTCTCGGTGTCTAAAACACTTCTGAACACTTCTAAACAACATGTCTGTATGTGTGTGTTTTTTTTTTTTTTTTTGGTTCATGAACGGAAAAATTCTATTTACGCTCTAACACACTTCAGACGGGTGGTGTCTGAAGTGTAGTGTCCGAGTCGGTCAGGTCTAGATGGTAGTGACCACGAGCAAGTATCTACTCGGCGAATGTGCAACCCATACGGACTAAAAAACCGAACATGACCCTAGTAATCTTTGAACTTTCCTTCCCCTCGCGGCACCACCGTTAAGTATTACTTCGCGAGGGAGGTCTCAGCTGTTTGCTCTTCCTCATTTCAACCTTATGTACGTCCTCCTAGTCTACGAAGATGTTGGGTGTAGATAGGAGGTTCCAATAGGTTTTCCGCCTGTGTTGCAGCCTTGCGCTCGCGTTCCTCTTTCCAGAGCTATTTTATGACTACAGCCGCAAAGTGACTCGTTGCATCCCAAGCTGCCTGCGAAGCTAGTAGAACATCCATTAGGTTTTCAGGCAGTACTTCCATTTTCAGTGTAGACACTCAGATATGTCTGGTCTCGCTGAAACGCGGGCATGCGAAGAACACATGCTTCGCATCTTCATCCACTTCCGGGCAGGTCGGACATTTCGAGGAATCTTCCTGCTTGAATTGATGAAGGTACGCTCTAAAGCATCCGTGCCCAGAAAGCACCTGCGTCAGGTAGTAGTTCACCTCCCCGTGTCCGCGATTTAGCCAGACATCCACTTTAGGGATCAGGCGGTGAGTCCATCTCCCCTTGGTGGAGTTGTCCCACTGCAGCTGCCATCGCCTTAGGCTGTTTCGCCTTTCTTCAGAGGTCAACTGTGTGTGTGTGTGTGTGTGTGTAGGTCTGAATGTTACAGAATTTTCGTTAACGATTTCTCCCGAATGAATCGCGCAATCAAGATGATGGATGACGCAATCGAAAGGTCTTCATGTAACTTAGACCTGATTAGATTTTGGAGTGATTTGCTCCAGTGGTTCTTCCAAAATTTCCTGAAGAAACGTTTGAAAATGGCTAAGATAAGTATTTCTCCTGTATAAATGACGTGATTGGGATTGTCAACATCAGGATATCACTAGAGTCAATGACTCCAGTGATTTCTTTAGGATTTGCTGAAACTCCAGTGATTTTTCCAAAATTTCCTGGAGAAAAGTTTGAAAATCTCTCAGACAAGGGTTTCTCATGAATAAATAATGTGATTGGAATTATTTACATCCGAATATTGCTGGAGTCAATCGCTCAAGTGGTTTTTCCAAAATTTCCTGCAGGAAAATTTTAAAATTGTAAAGATAAGGATTTTTCATGTATAAATGATGTGATTTAGATCATCGATATCAGAATATGACTGGAATGTCCCATCCAGTAATTTTTCTAAAATATATCCATGAGGTTATTATATGGTTATAATAGTATACTACGATTATTGAGGGAAAATCGTCTGAATAGGACATTAGAGGTAATACAATGTGGGACGCTATACGCATTTGAACGTCACATTTGAAGTTCAGATTTTCCGGAAAATATCCTCGATTTAAAAAAACGCATCCAAGCAAACATGTTCAGATTGAAGAGAGATAGATTCCTCATTTCATCTATTTTCTCCTGCACGCGTTCTTGCCGTAAGATCACCTATCCAACTGGCGTTGGATAATGATTATTTTCTTAATCTCGACGAAAATAGTTACTCAATCGAAGCGAAAAGGAATTGTTGAATCTCAAGAATTGTCTGCTGAAGGCGATAGAAAAGTGTTGAGGATAAACAATTATTTACCAAAGGAGACAAAATATTGTTAGGAAAAAAGTGTCTGCCGGTCAAAACAGAGAATTATTGAGGATAAGAACTGTCCGCCAAAGACGACAGAATATTTTGGAACAAAATAATTGTCTGCACTGAGTGATAGAGTTGCTCCTAAATCGAAAACAATAAATTACCCACAGTTCATAAGGATACATTCTTAGAAAAATGAACAGAGTATTGAGAGTTGAAAAGGATTCTTTTAGTCAAAATGGGAGGAATAATAATATCGGGAAGTTGTTGGTGCGACCCGTCCGACGGGTCAGACCCACATGAATACATCCGCTGCCAACCCACCTGCAATGGGAGCGAGCGCAGCCAGCGACCAACAGCCCAATCCACTATTTTAAATATTAATTTCAATCTACTGGTTTGAAAGTTTTGAAGTAGTTTTCATCATTTCAAAAAATTGAATTCTTCCAATTATCTTGATCGATATTCAGGAATTTAGATTATGTCAAGTTTAAATTTAATACTTCAATTTCTCCGAGTGTAATAGAAAATGTTTTCATTGCGTGGAAAAAAATTCTCTAAATTAAGTGATAGTGAAATGCGAACAATTTTGTGATTATTTAGGAAAAATTAGTAGGAGACGGTGGGATTAAATGGATACTTTGAACTCTTTCCAAAATGTTGATGTCTTATTGAAGTGTAGATGAAATATAATTTTTTTTTTTAATTAAAGTACAGTCAGCCCCTTTGTAATGATCTTAGACTGAGCTCAATCGATAAATTTGTTGCTTGGTTATAAATATTGAAACAAGAAGTCAGAACAGTCCATTGCACCCAATGTTTCCCTAATATTTTTAAAATCAGTAAAAAATAAAAAAAAAGATGTTTTCAAAAAAAATTCTTTGTGAACATTTTGTTCGACTACCCCTATAAGAAAATCAATTTGTCTCTCCAAGAAATACAATCCACATAGGAATCATTAGTAGTGTAGTCAAATTAGTCTCAAAAATAGCCAAACCTAGTAATTAAGCCTCCGTCCATGAAAAAATAACCATTAGATAGATAAAAATTTCCTGAACAACATATCAAATTTTTCAATAACAGATTGATGTACTAGATATTAAAAATGATTAAAATCGAGTCGTTTTCGTTGGGGTCAATGACAAAAACATTCGTAGTTTCGGCTAAACTCCATCGATTGAAAAAAAATACATACCATATTGTAGAGGAGCTAATTCCACACGAAAATGATATGAGGAGTGATGTTCTAGGATGAATAGTTTTTCCGTGACAACCCTCAGAAGTTTTTTTAACCTTAATTTTGTATTATTGCCGAATTCCTCCCCGAGATCCAGCCCCTTTCTGCGCGCGCATCTGTAGGGCAAGAGCGGTATGCGCAGTCGATTCAAATATACATGTGCTTGATTATTCCACGACGTACGTGAAGGTTTTGCGATTTATTCGTCTTAATCAATTAATTCAATCATTTCAAGTAGCACCAACATGTAGGTGCCTAAAGTACACTGTGGCTAGACAGTTTACTACCAACGCCGCTTTGTAGTGGAAACTGATAACAATGAAAGGGCAATTAGGTCGCCCTCCTCATGATGATTTCCATAATAGGACACAACCAGTTTGTGGAATTTATTCTACTTTACCTGTACATTCAGGTTGGATGGTGCAATACCAGGGATTGTATGTATCACTGGAGTAATGATATTTGGGATCCGTTATTATAACGAATCCGTTATTATAAATAGATAATCTAGAGTTACTGTCATCTACGTTTTTGCATGGAAAACTTGTATTCTGAATGATATTTTAACAACTATAACGATGTAGTCAATAAGAAGGGATGACGAAAGAGAAATATATGTTCCGCAAAATGAACTTATCTTTTTTTATTACTATAAAGGGAAAACTATCGATAATCTTTTATCTCTTAATTATTAAAGATTTTTTTTCAACTGATCAATTTTCCCCGTGGTGTAAAGAATTCCTAAATAATTCCTGAATATTCCTGTTCTTGAAAATTTTTTTTGTAAATTTATACAATTTTTTGGGCAACTAGGAAGATAAATATGCTCATTTTTTGAATTTGAACATTTCCTACTGTATTCAATAATCTGAAAATTATTTTTATAACATTTCCATGTATAAAAACAAAAATTGAAACAAAAATTTCCATTTTTTCGTTGCTTTCCAAAGACAATATTTTCAGAATTTTTTTCTATTCGATCACCCGTTGCTCCCAAAAATATATGGAAAATCTCGGTCAACTGCCGTTTATAGGTCTTCGGGCAATTTTGATTATCATGAATAAAAATAACAGTACTTCTTATACGTATAAAATTAATTAAATAAATAAACGAAAGGGAGTATTCAATTTCTGTACCCATTACAAAATTACAAGTTGGTTGATGAATTCATTTTATTCATAAAATTAATTTAAGCGTCCTCTGTAGTAATATTTTGTTATATTTAGGAATGAAACAATATTAACAATAAAATATTAACACTATTGACCGAGAAGACTTTGCCAAAAGTGTTTGATAAAGTTTTCTCAGTCAATAATTGCTTATTTCTATTGTTTAATTCCGAAATATAATCGAATGCAAATGTAGAGAAGACTCAAATATGGATGTTATGAATGAGATGAAGTTATTAACCGGTTTATAATTATTTAACGGATGCAGGAATTGATGACCCACTGTCATCTATGTACTTAATTAATTATATACATATAAAAAGTGTTACGTAAAAATGAATAGAACATGACGTAAACTTCCATTTAATTATTTTTTAATGAACCGAATAGAAAATATTTATTTTCCCAAAAAATCTAATTACTGACTTGAAATTTTTAACTCAACCGATTTTATTAATGGGAACCCCTGGATATAAGGAAAATAAAATAGACTGAAACTGAATTTAATTTAAACTGACTCCGAAGAGTCTATGTTTTAAAAGTAAAATCACTGAAAAATAATAATACACTGAGGACTTACAATTGTTGGTTTCAACTAAATCCAAATGAGTGATTCACAATTTTACCAAACACTTATTTTTAATTAGCCGCTAAATTATCTTTAGTGAAATTTGTATTTAACTGCAAAACTGACTCTGTATAAATCAAAATGAATTGACAACTAATTTCACACTTCAAAAATAGAATAAAATGAAATAAATCACGAAAAATTTATTCAACAAAATCAAGCCACGAAAGACTTGGAAAAACTATAGTCACGAAAGCCTTGGAAAAACTATAGTCACGAAAGACTATATAAGAGTGGCGAAGGACTTGAAGGTAACTTGAGAGTTACGGTGGAAACTGAGGAGCAAAACGACGCACAAGTGGTTTTGTATCCTCAGCCTGAGCGCGTGTCCTCAGATGTAAGGGCGCGAAAACTCGGGGACCAATCATCTCTGACCTTGGTCCAGAGCCCTCACTCCTGACACTCCCGGTCCCAATGTTTCAGGGTTAACTCCAACCCCTCCACATCGACATTTTGGGGTGTGGGCGGACTTTTCCACCCCCAACTACGAATAAAGTTTTGCTTCGGGAGGACCCATTTTCTCCCTCCACAAACTGTTAACCTAACTAACAATTTTATCTATTTAAAATTAACCTTACTGTTAATTTAATAACATTTTTTTGACGATTTAGAAAATTGTAATTATCTAAGTATTAATAAAAATAAAAGTAGAAAATTATTCATTAATAAAATAATTAATCGATTCACGTCGCTCTCTTTCCGGTTTAAACAAAAGGTAAATTATTCGAGTTTTAATTATTCTCAATTCAAACTCAATCAATTATTAAATTGAAAGAAAATTATTTCTCTATTGTTAAAGATTCAATTATACAAAAAACGACTTGAGAGTTATGAATTTAATAATTTCCGAAATACTTGAATTTGTATTTTCTAAGAAATGAATCTAAAATTAATTGAACGAAATTCAATCGATAGAATTTAATTATTGTTTTGCGTGAAATCAAAATATGTTCAAACTTGAATAATAATTTATCTGAATTCAATTGAAAATACTTTAGAAGGAAATGATTGAATTGAGTTCAATTGATAAAATTTAGAGAACAGTTGATTTGAAATATAATGCGAGTTACGACAATTTCAGAAACCTCCGGTTTAAATTATCGTAACGAAAAGATTTTTAGATCAAAATTTTCGTCTTAAAATTTCGAATTTACTGAACTGAAATTTGTTGATAAAAAAAAACAATATTTTTTAAAACATCGAAAATTGTCAAAAGTAGATTTATTACTTCCTGTCGCCAGGAGAAACTCAAATATCCCCTTGTAAAATTTTCGGAACGATAGTTTCGGATTTTAAGTTTATGAGGGTTTGGGCCTTGAAAATCTACAGATCCTACGCTAAGAAAGGAAAATTCTCCGATTCCCAAGTGCAATTGCCCACCCGACGCATCACGGAAATGTCGGAGGACATTTTGAATGAGAAAAACAAATCAAGTCAGAAAATTATTAATAGATGATTAAAAATTGAAATTTGTTGGAGACAATAAATCTGGAGTAGAACTGTTTATTTCCCTTCAATTGTTGATTCAAAGAATATTCTATCTTATAAAAATGAATGAGTTAAATTGAATTGAAAAGAACAAATTTCACCGGATGTTAAAACAGTCCTTGCTTATTTTGGAAAAAATAATAAAATTGCCTAAAAACACAAAAACAAATATTTTTGTAAAAAAACTGGGCCAAGAAAAAGTTTTTTTTGATTCCTACTATATATGAGGGTACATATACGCCTCCATATACACCACATGCGGCTATCCTACTCGCCTCTTCTCTGAGAGGCCACTGTCAAATCGTAGGCGACTAGGTACCTTTGGGTTTCACCCAACTTTTTGAAATAGGCGATTCCAAAATTCTGGAGTTCAGGACGCCACGCACACCACACACATTTCGCGATGTTAAAACCTAGAGGTAGTTAACCCGAAAGAAGTGTGTTTTTCGAGCGTGGAACCGAAAAATTTCCAAAAATCGGAGGCGACTACGTCTGTTTGATGTAGCGGAGGCGAGTTGTCATTGCGTGCAAAATCTATATATATATATATAT
>NW_021681261.1:0-16693 GCF_001412515.2 Diachasma alloeum | reverse complement strand
GGGGGGGGGGGGGGGTGACAATTCGCAATTGTTACCATAAACGTTAGTCACTTCATACACGAAGTCTGTTTGAAATTCTCCCTAAATCGTGAGTCTGTCCAGGACTCATTTGACCATGTAACCTAATTGTTCGGACCAAATCGTAAGTGATCAAAAACATCCGAAATATATCATTTTTGCTCATCTCCCGGGCAATCTACTATTCCTCTTCGTAGGCATAACAAGTTACTCATCGTCCTTCGGGGACATAACATGTGATTATTCAGCGCCTTTTGTAGGCACAATGTACCCATCGACATCATCGACCCTCAATGCGAGAAGCCACTCACCAACCATTTTGTGGGTTCGTCAACAGTATTCTTGAAAATGATTCAATCACAGTTGTAGGTTAATTATCAATATCTAAGATATTTCAACGTTTTTAATAATAACAATAATTCAAATTTTCGTTATGTTAATCATCGAGATGGGTTATCGTTTTTATACCGGAGAGTGGGGCAAAATGAAACACGGGGCAAGATGAAACAGTCGAAAAACGATTGTTTAACGCAATTCACACAAAAAAAAATTATTAAATATTTTTTCCTATCAACTTTTGCTTACTAAAGTTTTTTATTCTTGGGAGTCAGGATGAGAATAATAATTTTAACGGGAAATTATTAACTAGTTTTGACGGGTGACGTTTTTGTCAATGGATTAATTGGAAAGAAAATGAAAGAGCATAATCCAAAGTCCAGAGCACAGCCCAGGGAAGACGCAGTGGGGAAAAAGAAAAAGATGATGCTGAATTTCAATAGAATGGAAAAAGAAAAGTGTAATCGGTCTAATCTAATGAATGGATTTATAGGAAATGGAATTATAAGACGAACAGAAAATTATTATTCTCGTCAGTACTCCCAATAATAGAAAAAAGTTGAAAAAGTTAATGAATAAAACTTGATGAAGAAAAAAAATTTTTATTTGAATTGCGTCAATAGTCCTTTTTCGGCTGTTTCTTTTTTCCCCACTCTCCCCTACTAAAATGATCAAGTTATCACTCAACCAGTAAATTCAACGTGTTAGTCATTTAATGAAATCAACAAGAAAACTATCAGTGATTTATAGAACATTGTCAGTGAAAATTAGCAGTGGAACTCATGAGAACTATTGTGTATAATTGTCAAGGTAATTATCAAGTGTTTGTGTGTAATTGATACTCAACAATTGAATCATGCTAAAATATTAGGTTATCATTGTTTTTGGAGAATAATTCGACGCGGCTCAGGGCTAATTCTTCGTATACCTATCTAACGAACAACATCGAGATAAGCGGTAGCGTATCAGCCAAGAAAAGTTTTGACCGACTGAGCAAAACATCAGGCCGAGCGCACCGCGTATCTATACAGGACAGAACTTCCCCCTCCCCTACTTCTAAATGATTTACATTAGGTATAATGAAAACGGGATGACAAATCGGGAAAGTGTCATTAGTGACCTTATATAAATCGCCTATGAGCTTTTCAACGGTGTAACTATGGTATGTTTTGGATTAACAGTAAAAAAGATACGCATAGCAACGGGTTGATATTCACATTCTCGCAATTCATATTAAAAAGTCGAAGAATCAAGTTGTAACGTTGGCAGCGCCGGTCCAACTGAGCCTCATATCCAACTTTGAAGTGTTGCCACCAGTGCATTTGAATGTGGGTTGTGATGTTATGGAGAACCGCGGGAAATGTTCTTCTTCACGTTAAATCACTTATTAGAATGAAACGGAAAATCGACTCGGTGTTCTACTTTGTTTTCTCTCGTCGAAAATTCGAATTTTATCCCGTCATATCTATACTCATATGCGGATCTCGGACATAAAGATAGTTTATGCACTGTGTGTGAGGTTATCGGTTTATGTTTGGAATGTGACAAAAGTGAGATGTGTCGAAAATATTGTGTGATCAAGTATTGAATGTCCGTGAATTGTTAAATTTGTAAAGAAAATATTTATTTTTCTCCGAGTGTAACAGAAAATGTTTTCATTCCGTGGAAAAAAATTCACTAAATTAAGTGACAGTGTAATGCGAACAATTGCGTGATTATTTAGGAAAAATTAGTAGGAGACGGTGGGGTTACATGGACACTTTGAACCCTTTTCATAATGTTGATGTCTTATTGAAGTGTTGATGAAATAGATTTTTTTTCTAAATTAAAGTACAGTCAGCCCCTTTGTAATAAGCTTAGACTGAGCTCAATCGATAAATTTGTTCCTCGATTATAAATATTGAAACAAGAAGTCAGAAGAGTGCATTCCACCCAATGTTTCCTTAATATTTAAAAAAAAACAGATGTTTTCAAGAAGAATTCTTTGTGAACATTTTGTTCGACTATTCTTGTAAGGAAATCAATGCATCTCTGCAAGGTATACAATCCACATAGGAATCATCAGAGCTAAAATTGAATGAGGAACCAAATCAAGTCAGAAAATTATTAATAGATGATTACAAATTGAAATTTGGTGGAGACAATAAATCTGGAGTAGAACTGTTTATTTCCCTTCAATTGTTGATTCAAAAAATGTTCTATCTTATGAAAAATGAATGAGTTGAATTGAATTCAAAAGAACAAATTTCCCCGGATGGAAAAACAGTCCTTGCTTATTTTGAAAAAAATGATGAAATCTGCCTAAAAACACAAAAACAATTTTTTTTGTAAAAAAACTGGGCCATGAAAAAGTTTTGTTTGATTCCTACTGGGAAGTCGAAGTTTTTGAAAAATACATAGAAATAAAAAAGGAAGAAAAGTCAGGAATTTTGAATAAATGGTGATAGTGCACAATCAGGTTCCTATACGAAAAATAGTTCTCAATTTAAATTTTATTAATAAGTATTCTAAAAAAATTCCATGAAATAAAAAATCAGTAGGAGCAAAAGCAACGTTCTTGGCGCGGAGTTTTTCAACTCACTGTCTGTATCAATCTTATCCTCCATCCTTTGATCCGCGCCAGGGACGTACGTTGGTCCAGCTCCTACTGATTTTTTTTTATCACGTCCTGCTCCTACTGTTTTTTTATTTCATAGAGAATTTTTCTAGAATACTTATTCCATTGAGAACTATTTTTCTTGCACTATCACCATTTATTCAAAATTCCTGACTTAGCTTCCTTTTTTTATTCTATGTATTTTTAAAAAAAATTGACTTCCCAGTAGGAATCAAACAAAACTTTTTCTTGGCCCAGTTTTTTTCCAAAAACATTTGCTTTTGTGTTCAAACCTGCACTTCCCCTGTACATGACTATCTCGGGCATTACCAAGCATCGCCAGGTTTTTAACAAGATCATCAAGAATTATCATGTTTCAACATCACGAAACACCAATTTCATTGATCGACTATTATTATATTCGCAATTGTCATAAATAATTTCTTTCTATTATTTCTTGTGAGAAACACTTAATGTAATGAATTTTGGGAAGGAAAATGTAATTTATACGAGAAGCTATATATGGAATATTTTGTTAAGTGAAGTACAAGTATCGTAAATTTAATGTGTACGATTTTGCATTTTTCACTCATTCTTTGTACTGTTCTTATTCTGATGGAAACAAATTGAAAGAGTCAGATTGAGTATAACTTGTTCAAAAAAATTCACTTCAATATAATCCTTAACAGTCCTCGTCAAATTGAATTCTACAATTTATCACAAAATGCAGATAATAAAGATCGACTGTATAATAAAATTATGGAAATCAATCTAATGTATCAACTGGAAAATATTCCCTTTGGCATTTCATAACAATACGATGTATGGTTGAAGATTAACACGAGTATGGTCTATGTAGTTCCTATATGCGTTACATTCAATTTTCGGAATAAGCAACTAGTCTTTTATATTCCACACAATTGACAATTCTAATGAACCAATACTGACGACTTCACATCAAACCCTCAAACGATCTCTTGCGCATATACACCATGTCGTTCACGAACTGGAATTCTGAGAGGTTATGTGTAATCTAATCAGGGAAACACTGTGTGGACGGTAGTTCAGACATTGAACTACATCGAGGAACTACAAGCAGAGCGCTGAAAAATACACAAATGTGATTTTCAATATAGGACCACAATTTTTTTAGTCCGATAATAAATTACATTAACAGTTTTGAAATTGCGACATTAGTACTTGGTAGCGTCTGTTGGATTATTGGGCAAGTAGACTACCGATTATATCCCGCGCAATTTAGCGAAATATTGAGTTCAAGTTTCATGCTCTCTATTTCAAAATTCAGTTGATGGCTTATTACGCAAGGAATGTCCCCAGTTCTAGCAATGGAGAAGGATGTTGCTGTAATAAAAATCTATGATTTTCTACATACACTAAATGATAGAATGTACATGAAACTATTTTCGGGTTACATGACTATTACCTCGGGTACTTCATCTGGCACCTTCCCCATCCAACTGAGTGATAGAATATTGCAGTCGCATTTGGCATTACTATTCTTTTCAAAATGCAAATGCATTTTTTCCCACTATCCTTCACAAAGCCCATCAAAATTACTGCAATGCTGTGTTAATGATTTATTATCTCGTGTCTATCATCCGCCATCCTCTCTGCTGTTAATATAGAGCAACTTTATCACTCACGGTATAACTGAAATTAGCGCCTCCAAATTTTCAAATACTTGGATTTCCCTCGTATTTCCGACGAGCTTATGTACCTATTCGTTATCGTAACTGTGAAGTCAAAACACAGTGATGACATGTCGATAACGAATTCATTGAGGTTATCATTGTTGAACATGCAATACAATTTCATGCGCACAATTTATTATCATAAATTTAGATCTTGAGAAATATTGTGTAATGTCAATATATTCAGAGTTTTCAATTTTCATTTGTAGACAGTGATTGGCGCCATGTTGGAGACGTCGCTCACTTAAAATCGCATACTATCAAGTCGGAACCACTAGAAACGAGTAATATATCATGCAAGTGATACGAACACTAAATCCACCATTAATTGCGTATTCGCGGTGAACAATAACGAACAGTACTCGCGTATCAATGCCGCCGAATGCAATACAAAAAAATTGAATTTACCGAAACCGCTTAGTAGAGAGGGTATTATTGGTAATGGGATGGTAAGTATATGACGACACCCCCAGTTGAAACGTGCCAAAGTTGCGTATGCTACCCGACGTCCGAGGGTTTGTATTGATTACATCCTTGCATGTTTGTCGCGAACTCTCACGGCATCGCCGAGTACTAGACGAGGGTAACAACCCGCATAACATAGATAGCGATGTTGTACTACTACCGCGCTTACTTCAATTACAGAGAGAAAACAAAACTTACTTCAAAGGAACAACATTCGAATGCTAGCACGAGAATAACGGGCAAAGTGCTACGCTGAAAAATAATATAATTCGGCTAATCAAATTTTGTTCAGATAAACAAATACCTGAAATTTCCTTAAAAAAACTCCCTATAAATTCTTGTTTCAAACATATTTGATTGGAAAAATTACAGTTTTTTCTCAGTGTAGAAAAAAAAATTCAATGGTGCACTCAGAAAAATGGTCTATTTCACTAAAATGATACTTTTTGTCATTTCAGACGAATATGAGTTTGCAACCTAACCCTAAGTTAAGAGCTGCAATCATATGAGATACAAAAGTTCTTTTTCGGCCGTGTGATGAACACTATTTCATGATGCCCGATAAACCGCGATTTCAACCTCGCTTCGCTCGGTCAGATCGCGGTTGTCAGGCCCAGTGACATAATAGTATATTATGTCATTAGGCGATAAAAGTATTATCTGGCGAATGTGGCTTTATAATCCGAGCCGAAGGCGAGTTATAATCACATTCGCCAGATAATGCTTTTATCGCCGTGTGATATACGCTATTTTATGTCGCTGGGGCCGAATGACATAAAATATTATATGTTACTTGGCAATAAACGTATTATCTGCCTCATGTGATTATAATCCTCGCCTTCCACTTAGATTACAAACTCATATTCGTCAAAGAATATTTTTATCGCCTGATAACATAATGTATTATTTTGTCATAACGGCTGTAGTGTTGCCTTATGGCCGGAATGACGAAATAGTAGATTGTGGACCAAGCGAGGAAAACAGGATATTCCAACCCGCGTGCGGATCGGCTGCGCAAGGCGAAGCCGAGGGCGGTAAACACGCGGGTTTTGATGTCCTATTGTCCTTCTTAGTTGGACATACTATTTTTCATCATGATTGCATGGTATAGTTTGATTTCTCTTCGTAAATGTAGGGAAGAACGTGGGTTCCCTCACAGAAAAAAATATATGTGGATATACATAACATATATGAGAATCACATCACATATTTGCAAAAATATACTCTGGAATATAAGTCATTTATATGTGGCCTTATAAATGTAAGATACATGCTGCATATATTACATAAATACTCGATTATATACCGCTCATACATGTTCTGACATATAAGCGAGATATAAGCGGAGTATATGTAAAATATGTTATTATATATATGTAATATATACGCCAGATGTATAGACAGGGTAGCCCAATTCTCTGGAAATCGGAGAATTTCTAGTTCTTAGCCATTTTTACTGAAGACCAGTACACATTATACCTTTATGTACTCATTATTCTCATTATCAAAACAGTTTCCTTCTTATTTCAAGGTATTCTCGGTTCTCTAATGTAGTACTTTAGGGTTTTATTGTTATTTATGTATTTTCAATGGAAATTTTCTGCTCTTTACATTGAGCATAGTCAATGGTCGAAATAGCTGAAAAATTTGAAAATTGCACAATGTACCCCCTTCTCCCATTGCATTTGAATGGAAGCATTGCAATCCTTCGATTTTCACATTCTCTAATTTTGATTGGAAATGATGTAGAATGATGTAGAATGGTCTAAAATGTAAAAATACGAAGTTTGGCGACCATGTCTCTATGTGACCACGTACACCGCCACCTTCCCGGTGGTCATTTTTTAGAAAATTGAGTAATTAAGTAGCTACAGTAATTCCAAAAAATCTAAAATTTTGTCAGATTATAAGTCCTAATGATTTGCTCTGTAAAATTTCAGCCCGATCAAGCTGATAGTTTTCGAGAAAAAGCGATTCATTTCTAAATTGTTTTCCGCAAATATGTGCAAAACTAGTGGACCGATTTTGATTCTTTTGTTTTCTAAATCTTTGCTTGGATGCTTTTTATCTGAATCAATCAAAACATATATACCCGTTCATACAAAGTTTTCGAGATTTTCCAGTTTTTCCATTTTTTCATAAAACTAGGAAGGACGCGCGCTTCGCGCGCGCTAGTTAGGCTGCATGGTGCTGATACTGATACTTTCATTGATTTTCTAATCTCATATTCAATCTCCCCTAAGAAAAGAAATGTGTCTTATGAGAATTATTATAAAAAAAACTAACTCAAATTCTTTTACTTGAAAGAACGTATCGAGATACGCGGCAGCGTATCGGCCAAGAAAAGTTTTGACTCCGATTGTGTAAAACATCAGGCCGATCGCTGCCATGTATCTATACACGAAGCAACTACCCCCTCCACTACCTCCGAATCATATCCATTAAATAAAATACGAACGTGACTAGCTACATGAAAAATACTCTTAGTTACATTGCATAAATTGGCTACAAGCTTCTCATTGATGTAACTATTGTTTTGTTCGTAGCAATATTTTTAAAAATATACGCATAGCAACGGGTTCACATGCGCATTCTCGCATTTCACATCAACTCCCATCATTTTTTTGTTACGGAGTTGGTAGCAGTGCAATACAACCACACGCACCAAGGAGGGAAGCCCGGGAATTTACAAATTGAATATGGTGCACGAATGATGAATTCCACAGATATTTTTCAATCGATTTCTGTGCACAAATGAATTCTCGAAGAAGCAAATTCAGTCGGGAAATCTTGAATAAATAATTAAAAGTCGGTGAAAATAACGACTGTGAAATAGAAACATTTGTTTTACTTCGATTGTTAATTGGAATGATGATTTATCGTGTGAAAAATAAATCAGCCGAATTGAATTGAAAATTGAAAATTGAAAAATTTACAGGATATAAAAACGATGCCTTGTTTATTTTGAAAAAAATTATGAAATCTCCCTAAAAAAACAAAAACAAATGTTTTTGTAAAAAAAATGCGCCAAGAAGAAGTTTTGTTTGTTCTTACTGGGAAGTAAAAATTTTTGAAAAATATAAAGAAATGAAAAAGAAAGCCAAGTCAGCAATGTCGAATAAACGAAAATAGTGCACAATCAGATTTCTATAAGAGAAATTGTTTCAAATCGAATGAGGATTAAAAAAAAATTCTTGATGAAGTCTTCCTACTAATTTTTTATTTCATCAAGAATTGTTTTTAAATCCTCATTCGATTTGAAACAATTTCTCTTATAGAAATCTGATTGTGCACTATTTTCGTTTATTCGGCATTACTGAGTTGGCTTTCTTTTTCATTTCTTTGTATTTTTCAAAAATTTCTACTTCCCAGTAAGAACCAAACAAAACTTTTTCTTGGCGCAGTTTTTTTACAAAAAAATTTGTTTTTGTTTTTTTAGGGTCTTAATCTTCCTCTCCAGAACTTAACTATCGCAATTTGAAGTCCACAATTCATAATTCTCGATTAGAATTCAAAAAAAGTAACTCGAATTATTCTTCTTAAACTAATGTTGCTAATCAAAATTTCGTGCGCGCCAGTTAGGCTGCGCAAAATAATGCATTCGATGCATTTGATGATATTTATAGAATTACACCGAGATGTAATTTCAGTCGGTTCTTCAATTCCTATTTCTATTGAAATATGTACTTTTTTCATCTCGAAAAATATCTTGTGTAGTGTTTTTCTTGAATTCTTCTCTATTAATTTTGTTTTACTTCCACTTAAAAATACGGTAAGTGATGAATTCTAATTTTTAATCTGGTATTTCGACTCTTCTGTTCTATTTTGATCTGTGGAATAGGTTAAACATATGAAAACAAACAAATGAATTTATTTAATTTCTTCTCATTTGTTTTGAACTGTCAGTTATCTTTGTACACTTAAGACTATTGATACGCTGGACGTTATTCTTCACGAATAAAAATATCCTATCGATTTACTGTCATTGAGCATCATTATGGCTGACAAAAATTCTCCGACTTCTCATTGCTCTTATTTTGAGCCAACTATCGACGATGGACTCCAGGATTCCACAGATCAACCCGCAGATCCCACAATTGCACTTCCAGATCCCACAATTCCACTCCCAGATCCCACCCTTCACCCGCAGAGAATAATCTTTTCACCGATTACGATCTTCTGACATCCTCTGACTATTTACAGAAAATATATCCTTCTACAACTAAATTAGTGTGAGTGCAGCTATTATTTTCTATAATTAAACTTTTATCTTTTTTTTCAACTTATTCTCTTTTTTTTTATTCTAGAAAAATCTTCGGCATTGTTCATCTTGTTAAAGAAGCAGAGTCTGTAAAGTGCAAGAACGGCCTTATCAATGACGTCTGCACATTCTTCGTTCATAATAACGATGGTGAAAATGTTCAGTGCGTTATGTGGGGTGAAACTGATAAATGATAAATTCCTTGATCAGTTCCTGGTACAACATGTGAGTGATTTTCTTTCTTTTCACATACCATTTTATTCATTCATAAATTTTCTCTTTTTATTGAAATTTTTTTGTTTCCGAAGGGAAGCATTGTTTTTCGTCGATTTTTCGATTCTCTAATTTTGGTTGCAAATGGTCTATAACGTCAGGAAACGTAAAGAAATGATGTTTTTAGGGGGATGTCTGTATATATGTGTGTGCAGATTCGGGTTTTTGGTGATTCAATTTTAGAAAATTCAACGTAAATACGGTGAAATTTGCAGCTAAAACTTTGAAATTTCGGCTCATGATAGCTATCAATAAGCCTCATTTTGGTGCTTCGTTTCAGCTCGATCGGTCAAATAGTTCCTGAGATATAATCACTTGTTTAAATTTCGTTTTTCCGCAATATCTCGCCAACAACTGCACCGATTTCAATTTTTTTTTTCGAACTACTCGTCTCGATGGCCTCTATCTAAATCACTCATATCATATAGTATACCGATTTGTGCAAAGTTTGGAGATAAAACCGTTTATCCGTTTTTTCATAAAAAACCTTGTACGCACGATGAATCAATAAAAAAACGAGCTATGGACTTGAAATTCGGTATGCTGCTAGCTTTTGTAACATACGGTTTTTATTTTCGATAAGGTCAATCGCTCTAGCGGTTCGCGAGATATTCAATTTTTCGTGAAAATCTATTCTGTCAAATATCTTGTCAACTACTTGACCGATTAAAAATTTTCTTTCTTCAAAATATCCGTATCGATCGCTACTATTTAGATCATTGAAAATATATATACCCATCCATACAAACTTTTGGAGATATTCTCGTTTTCCTTTTTTTTTTTGTTTTCTCATGCTTGTGCGGTTGATAACTTGTGACAAAAAAATGATATGAAGTTGAAATCTGACATGTATATCTCTCTTATAATACCAAAGGTCCGTACTTTAAATCAGTGCCATCGGCGCAGTGGTTTAGGAGATATTAATTTTTTTGTATAAATCCATTTTATTAAAAGGTTAAATATTTTCTTCTGAACATCCTGTAGAGTATGGATCATTGCATTGAGCGAGGGTGAGGTAATATATTGACATTATTGAAAAAATTAGATGATAGCATGGATTTCATCGGACTATTCTTTCCCAGTAACAATGTGGAGATCTGGTTTGAGTGGAATTCATATTTCTTGCCAATGGCAGCAAATCAAAGGAAATAATTGAATCAGAATAGAACAACATACTTTTATTGACAAGGAAAGTAAGAGAAAATGATGATTTTATAAATGCAAGTTGAGAATAAAAAATGGATGGCTCACTATCGAATTTGGTTCTCATCTTTTAATCTCTAATATGCTTCCCTTCAGAAGCTTACTATCAATGAAATTGGTAGAAAAAAAAAAAAAAAAAGCATAATAAGAAAAAAAAAGTAACGGTCATTCGTCTTATATCAAATAGGCTTCTACCCCTTCTTGTTTTCATTTTCATCTATTTTTGCTTCCAAATGGATGCATTGTAATCGATCAATTTTTCGATTCCTAATTTTGCTTGGAACTGATGTAGAAACGTGAAAATACAAAATTTGAGGACCATGTATGTATGTGTGTCCGAAAGTATGGCTCGATGTTTTCGAAAATTTTTATAAATCACGACAAATAAAGGACTAAAATTGAAGCGAAAAATCTGAAATTTTGTCAGATAATTGGTATTACTTTGGAGCATTCCTAAGCGCAGTTTCAGCTCAATCGGCATAGTAGTCTCTGAGATACAGCAATTTCTCAAAAATCTTTGTTCCTCAATATCTCAAAAACTACATGACCGATTTGAATTTTTTTGACGCCAAAATCTTCTTTCTAATAATATCTATTGGATCAAATCATAATATTGCTATATAACTATCGACAGTTTGGTAGTAATTGGCATTTTTCGTTTTTTGAAAAAATCGTTCTACGCACGATAGCGCCCCCAAAAATTAAGATAGACAGTTAAAATTTGGTATGATTGTAGTCTTTATGATATTACAGGGCTGGGTGAAGCGGAAATTTTTTCTCTCTAAATTCTAATTCTCTTAGAATTCTTTAATACCTAAAGGATGTTAGGCGGTGTATGAGGTGAATTTAGAGTGAATTTCTGTGGTTCCCGGTAGCTTAGTCGATAAGAGTGCCCAGCGCGTATCTGGGAGACCCGAGTTCGATTTCCGGCTGGGTGAAGCGGAAATTTTTTCTCTCTAAATTCTAATTCTCTTAGAATTTNTCTATATGGCCATATCCTAAACTCTACAAGAGCCCCAAGCACCGCGAGTAAGCCGTTTGTAGGAGGATGTCTTCACAGGTTATTCAAACACACTGTTCTTGCAGTGTTCTAAAAGTTACATGAGACAAAAACTTGACTTCACTTAACTTCACTAACAAGAGAACTCGACCAAAATTTTGGCCACATGCGCGGTTATGTATGCGTCCGTGCACACATACAAATCGATATTTAACATATTTACAAATCATTTAAATAAAGTCACCAATTATTTCACAATAATGATGAAAATGGGTGAATGGGTCACTTGATTAGGAATTTCCCTCATATAGATAATGAAACAAAATAAATCATAATCAACTTCAGACTTGTTTAAAACCGCACAACATTCATTATGTTAAATTTTCACTCAACGGTACATTCTCTTCAAAATGGAGATGAGAGCAGAGTATCCACACTTTTTATTGGAAATTGAAGAAAACACCCCCCAAAAGTGAGTAATGTCAATTCAAGCAATGTTAATTCATTCTAAAGTGTCAAAATAACTGAGAGATAAGACACCGAGCCTTATGTCTAAATTAATTTTTCGAGATACAGAGAAATATAAAAAACAGAAAGAAACGGGAAATGGGAAACGGGAAATCTTGAAACGGGAAATGAATATAGTGATCAAAAGGGTCAAAATCCGTTATTTGACAATCATGAATAATTTTTTTTTGNTGAATGGGTCACTTGATTAGGAATTTCCCTCATATAGATAATGAAACAAAATAAATCATAATCAACTTCAGACTTGTTTAAAACCGCACAACATTCATTATGTTAAATTTTCACTCAACGGTACATTCTCTTCAAAATGGAGATGAGAGCAGAGTATCCACACTTTTTATTGGAAATTGAAGAAAACACCCCCCAAAAGTGAGTAATGTCAATTCAAGCAATGTTAATTCATTCTAAAGTGTCAAAATAACTGAGAGATAAGACACCGAGCCTTATGTCTAAATTAATTTTTCGAGATACAGAGAAATATAAAAAACAGAAAGAAACGGGAAATGGGAAACGGGAAATCTTGAAACGGGAAATGAATATAGTGATCAAAAGGGTCAAAATCCGTTATTTGACAATCATGAATAATTTTTTTTTGTTTAATCTTATTCAAAGGAGAGATTATTGTTTGAAAAAATACTTGTAGAGAAAATTAATAATAATAAATTGATTTTTCACACACTTTAGAATTCATCTGATGATTTATCAATGATGAATCATATTTTCCTTCTGAAAATTCGAATGCATTTTTCCTCGTTATATTTAACCACTTACGTGGTTTGAATATACTACTTTATATATGAGAGTTTTTCTCATCTAATATATATGTATATTTTCTTTCCGTCGCAGTTTATCAGGAATCATGTTTTATCCTATCGGACGACAAGAAATCAACGGCACTTCATTTTTTTGTTTTCTTCTCCTCAATGACTTATATGGAACGATATCAAGATTGTCCAAAATTTTGATTTATGATCCCCACCTCATTACTTCATTCATCAATCGCTTTTCTATGCATCAAGTTGGTTTCATAAATTTGATTTTTGGAATTTATAAGACGTTAATTATAATATTATTCAATAAATAGCTGATATACATCCAGAATGCTGTACCACGTAAATTAAACAGAGTGAGCNGAGACAAAAACTTGACTTCACTTAACTTCACTAACAAGAGAACTCGACCAAAATTTTGGCCACATGCGCGGTTATGTATGCGTCCGTGCACACATACAAATCGATATTTAACATATTTACAAATCATTTAAATAAAGTCACCAATTATTTCACAATAATGATGAAAATGGGTGAATGGGTCACTTGATTAGGAATTTCCCTCATATAGATAATGAAACAAAATAAATCATAATCAACTTCAGACTTGTTTAAAACCGCACAACATTCATTATGTTAAATTTTCACTCAACGGTACATTCTCTTCAAAATGGAGATGAGAGCAGAGTATCCACACTTTTTATTGGAAATTGAAGAAAACACCCCCCAAAAGTGAGTAATGTCAATTCAAGCAATGTTAATTCATTCTAAAGTGTCAAAATAACTGAGAGATAAGACACCGAGCCTTATGTCTAAATTAATTTTTCGAGATACAGAGAAATATAAAAAACAGAAAGAAACGGGAAATGGGAAACGGGAAATCTTGAAACGGGAAATGAATATAGTGATCAAAAGGGTCAAAATCCGTTATTTGACAATCATGAATAATTTTTTTTTGTTTAATCTTATTCAAAGGAGAGATTATTGTTTGAAAAAATACTTGTAGAGAAAATTAATAATAATAAATTGATTTTTCACACACTTTAGAATTCATCTGATGATTTATCAATGATGAATCATATTTTCCTTCTGAAAATTCGAATGCATTTTTCCTCGTTATATTTAACCACTTACGTGGTTTGAATATACTACTTTATATATGAGAGTTTTTCTCATCTAATATATATGTATATTTTCTTTCCGTCGCAGTTTATCAGGAATCATGTTTTATCCTATCGGACGACAAGAAATCAACGGCACTTCATTTTTTTGTTTTCTTCTCCTCAATGACTTATATGGAACGATATCAAGATTGTCCAAAATTTTGATTTATGATCCCCACCTCATTACTTCATTCATCAATCGCTTTTCTATGCATCAAGTTGGTTTCATAAATTTGATTTTTGGAATTTATAAGACGTTAATTATAATATTATTCAATAAATAGCTGATATACATCCAGAATGCTGTACCACGTAAATTAAACAGAGTGAGCTTAATGGATTCAGTATTCGCTGAAGACGATCTGTGTGAGTTTGAGTGGGAGTTACATGCAAGTCAGCAAGTTAGTTTTTATGGGCAAATAAAAATACAGTCTACGGAAATCATTGAGTCGGAATAGGGTAAAAATCATCATCAAGATATTTTAATTATTAGAAGTCCTTAATATAAATTTAATTATTAAAATCATAATGATGTAAGAGAAAATATTACAAATTAAAATCGATGAAAAAGTTGATAAATAATGGTAATGACAAATTTGTGACGGAATTTTCGAGAATTCCGCCATCTGTACACAACTTCGTCATAGAATTAAGTAAGCCGTAAGAGTGAGTAGTTAAGTGTGAAATTATTTTGATCTTTTCCGAGAGAGAGTCGCGATTCCTTTAACCCCAAAAAGTTAGCACCCCTAGCGAAGGGCGATGCAACACCCCTTTTAGCTCCAGCTCGTAGAAACCGGTCTCCAAGAACATCAGGACGGGCCTCGCGGGGAAAACAATGTTTGATTTCAATAAATAATTAAATTCACGTGTCGATACACATTAAAAATGAGTAAAAAGTAAAATCTCCGGTTCAAGTAATATTAAAGTTTTTGTTCTCTTTTAGTCTCAGTTATCTTTCTGCTTTATTTCGGAGTTTAGGGGATAAATTTTCGGTATTACGGTTGAGGGAAAATGTACAGTAATTGTATTTTCCTAGTTATTTTTGTATTTTGAAATCTCGCGGATCCTGAGAGGGACGACGATCCACCGCGTTTCAGGGCCGATACACCGAGCTTCCCGGTGAGATCTCACTGATCTCGTTGAGTGCAGGCTGCTGATTACAGAGGTTGAGGTGAAACACTCACGCTCCCTGGCTAAGGCGCTTCGTGGAGTCATTGGATTCACCAGTGCAGCTGGAAGGCCATGTGGATGAACATAGCCCACTCGTCTGCATGGATCGCCATGGGCTATTCTCTATTTAGATTTGTTCACGGTGACTCCAGGATGACTCCCGGGAGAGTGACAGCAGCGAAAAAGTGCACTCACTCAGGTGTGAAGTGCATTCGCGAGAGGAAAAGGCGAACAACTGCCTTAATTCCCCCTTTCTGAACCTCCAGATACCTATCGTTCAGTCATTGTGGATAAAAAACCCCTTGGGTTAATTCAAAAAAATATAATTAACGGCGAAATGCCTAAACAAGTCTAAAACCCATTTGAACCGAAATCCCCGCGTGTCCGTTTACATGAGCTCGCTCCAGCGACAGCTAGACGGCGTGCCAGTCGCGCCACCCAGTTGAGAACACTGATCTCTATACTAACTGGATAGACTATCCTGTAAGACGCTGGGGGGACGAATTGAACGCTCACCCAGCGCCTCCGCAGAGAGGTCAGGAACTAAGCGTTCCGCTATTGCGCTTGCGTGACCATGAGTCACATAGTGGGAGGAGAGTAATTTAACCTGGTAAATTCAGGAAATTTTGCGGTCATTTTCCGGATATCTTACTATGTAGAATTCAGAGTTACCAGTTGAAAGGACGGGGACAACAAAATAATTTTTTTTAAAGAAAATGACCCGTTTTATTAATGATTTTGAATTAATTTATTTAATTGATTTATTTTATTCACCTCATCAGTAGCAAAGTCTTTTTACGTACAAATTATTCCCTCACAGTTCCGAATAAAATTTACATTCACAAATTTATTACTATTTTCACTGGATTCGATGATCCATATACTTTACCTCAAGCAATATTCATAAATTCATAATAAATTTTATTGACACAAAATCAGAAGCTAATGCTCACTGCTCCAAAAATATTTAATTCNATTATTCCCTCACAGTTCCGAATAAAATTTACATTCACAAATTTATTATTATTTTCACTGGATTCGATGATCCATATACTTTACCTCAAGCAATATTCATAAATTCATAATAAATTTTATTGACACAAAATCAGAAGCTAATGCTCACTGCTCCAAAAATATCTAATTCTTCTTATATTTGCTCGAATGATGTGAAGGCTGTAAATAAAACAAATCCGAATTG